>NW_008670738.1:109985-122742 GCF_000695815.1 Acanthisitta chloris | reverse complement strand
CCTGTCAGTGCCAGGTACGAGAACAAATTTGCAAGCTGGAGTAGTACATTTCTTTTCTTTTTCTTCCCTATTCCCTTCCCAGGCCTTTCACAAACAAAACCTGCCAACCTGTTCATCAGCTCTGTGATGGCAGACAAATGTTTCAGCAAAACACTTGCCAAATATCCATTGATACTGGCTGAAATTGAATATGATGAAATGAATTGATGCTGGCGTCCCATTTGGTGCAATGCTATATCTGATCAATAGCAAGTAATTGGACATCATTTTGTGTGGGATAGAAAGCTGGGGCTGTTACATCACTCTGAGTTATGGATTATATTAATCACTGCCTAACTGTTTCATCAATGTAATTTCTTTTCATCAACATGCTGTGGCATTTAGAACATGGGACATAAAACCTCAATACTGTATTAACTTGAAATTAAAAGCTGTGCAGCCCAATGAAATGGAACATCATTACCATGGGTGTGAATAGTGTTCTCACATCGCAGCACAAAATTATACAATTGGCACCTTTAACAAGCAGAGCAAAGTGACAAGGAAAAAAATCAAATAGCAAGAACTCATCTGGACTGGGGGGTATGCACTTGTACAAGCCTTTCCTTCAGTTCTTCCTCCTTAATTGCAGTCAATGAAAGACCAGCAGGGAGAGAAATCTATGTTTCTTTTAAGCTTATGCTAGTTCACAGGTTGAACTAGCAAGTTGAGGGACTACTGAGGATATATGAACAGGGAGCCTTGTCCTCCAGCAGAGGACAAGGCTATTCCCCTTCCTAGCATGGGAATATGCACACATCTGTCACTGATCACTGAGATTCCTGTTGCTTAATCTATGTTCTTCCCATTTTAGCTTTCTCCAGGTCTTTTTTGGTACTCCACCAGAAATACATTTGCAGAGGTTGGTACCATTGCCTTCTATCAGATGGCTCAAAGTCACTTTTATTCCATCGCACACTAGCAGGAATCCTTACTCAGCATTTGGCAGTGAAGGAAAGCTTTTAGGCTTTAGTCAGTCAGAAAACTAGTCATTGGCTCTGCCACTGCCAGAGAAGAGAGAGCTTCAGTCAGACCATGACACAGTCCTGCTCTACACAACAAAAAAGCTTTTTCTGGGGTACATGTCAGACACCTGCTTGGGCAGCTAACTGCACAGTCTTGCACTCCACCACCAAACTCAAACCTGGTAACACATACTGCTGTTTTCAATAAAATCGTCACAGAAAACTGAAAGTAATTCTGCATCCAGAAAAATTCTGGCTTTGTGCTGGGACAAGACATAGGCACCCTGGTTTCTGTGGGGAATAAACTGGAAAAAGTCAAAAGATGTTTAAACCAGACCCCTCTTTTGGGCCATAAACACAGAGCACTCAGTTTATGTCTTGCCCAAGAGGCTGAATGACCCTGTCTAAGCTCATAGATAAAGCTGCCAGAGAACAGCCTCAAGTCTCCATTATTATTACACAGAAAAGCAATGGGACTGTGTCCTCCCTGAAGAGTGAACAAGAAGGCAAGTCAACAGCAGAGAAAAGCTGACAACCGGATCTTATACTCAGAGCACCTGCATTTCCCACTGATAGTGGAGCTGCGGGTGCCTGGCACTTCTTAAAATGTAACCAGCTTATTCATCCTGTCTTGGGTGAGAGCATTTTCTCTGTTCTCTCTTTGATGTGAGGCCTGTTGGGAAAGACAGGATGAGAGCAGATAATAACAATAGTGTTTCAACATCTCCAACTCACGGTTTCTTGCCATATTTGGTTATTGTTTTCTTTAAACTCCGAACTCTGGCTCTGTTGGAATCTTAGCTTTCTCTTTAAAATCTGCTGTCTGTTCCTTTTGATGGGGTAAGGAAAGCCTGAAAATATGTCATTCAACAGAACTGCAAAATTATAAACCTGAAAAGAAGAACCCTAAGAGTGCATTACTCTTAAACATCTGCATTTTTAACAGTGACCTCATACTTTTAGGAAGGTCTTATTATTAGGTTTTAAGTGCTGGAAAAAAATTGACTCACTATGGTTTGCAGTTTGGATAAAGTCCTGAAAGAAATATTTGTAAGTGTCACTGCTCAGAAAAACCCTTGGATTATGTCAAAAATAGCTTTTATGGGAAATTTTCTGTGCTCTGTCTTTTGTGTACTGCCAGCTGGAATCAAAATCACAACATACTCACTTCAGGGGTGGAGGCAAAAGGGAGACAGATATTTCTTTATTTCCAACCCTGCTATGGAAAATGGTTCTTTACATGATTATTTTGAAGTATGTACCAAGATCCTGGTAGAACTGGTCTTCATATTTCAAGTTTCTCAATCGGAATGCTTTATTTATGTAGAGCAAACAAAAATGGTGTGACCAGTGTTCAGAGCTAAATGATGCTGGATCTCTAAATAAACCCTGAAAGGAATTTTGCGAGTCCAGCTAGGTTTTGTTTTTAGCTAAAGAAGTCATAGTCTCATGTTAGTAGTGAGTTGAGGCATTGATTTCCTCTGCCTTCAGTGGCAAACCTATACAGTATTGTATACAGGAGGAACTGGTCTCCCATTGAAGCCACACCAACAATTTCCTCACTGAATCTGCGCATTGGACATTTTAAAACTATTTCAAGATCATACATTGCCTGTACAGACAAGAGCACAGGGCTGTAGGGGGAAATAGCACAGGGTTTTTTGCCTGTGACTGCCTAGGAGGTTTAAGCATCTCTGACAAAATCTTCCAGTCTCCTCTCTCCCCATTTCTGCTGATGAACCTGGCTGGTTTTGCCTTTAATGGCACATGCTAAATATGTAAATGTGTGCTTGTGATTTGCAGGCTTTTTTAATACATACTGTGCCATTAAAGCTTATAGTGATCCTGCAGCCATTCTTTAGGGAGTGCTCCTTCTGAGCTAAGTCCATTGTAGTCACTGTCACAGAGCAAATCATCTGTGCACACACGTGCACACGCACACACAGCTCTCTTTTCAGTTTTTCACTTCCCATTGCTGCCAGTAGCACCAGTAACTCTCTGCTGATATCTGTGGGTGCATTGTAATGGACAGCTAATTGCAACATTGGCAAACTGGGGAGATGCCTCTATAAGCCCCACCTGAAGTCAGCCGTGATTGATTCAGAGTTCCACCTACTTGGTTCAAAATCCCCTTCACCCTCTGTCTCTGCTTCCTTCAGTCTAAAACAGGAGCTATTCAGAGTGCAAGGACATTTGTTCTCTGTCTACGGAAAATAACCTCCTATAACCCTTTTGTCTGTTCATGTCACTCAGATGACCAGACACATCCTCTCTTCAGTGACAGCTCCCCAAGTGCCCTTACTTTGTTGTTTTACTCCTGCATTTGTAAGAATGACTTTAGAAACTAATTATACTAACAGTCATACAAAGATAGGGCCAAAAAAATGTGAAACCACTTACAGAAGGGAAATGAAGACACTGTTATCTTAAAAGGAGAGAGTCCACTACTAAATTCACTGATGTTAGCCTGCTGGGGTTACCTGCCAGAAAAGGTCAAGATGTAATTATGATGGGTGTGCTGAGTGTACAGTGTCCCTGATGCATTAGAATCTGTTCGGTCTAAGTATTTTAGCAGAACCCAAGACAGAATAAAACCCTTTGAGAACATCAAAAGCAAAGTAAATTCAAAGTTTCTACCAAGGGGATGATGCTCAAATATTCTTCAGGGAAAGCACAACATGGAGCTCCAGAGCAAGAATCTGGTGCCTTGAGATCTCTTCCTCATTTCATGGTGTATTTACTGAGGAGTAGGTGGGCAGCTGTGCTACTCTGTGCTCAGCTCCTCACATATAGATGTCATGATTATTTCATGCCACCAAATTCTTGGAAATCTAAGTGTAGATGTCACAATGTCAAAGACTACTCTGCTGTTTGTGTACTACTCTCATTATCAGTGTACAAAATGAGGCTTACATACTGTATTATGGTATTTATATAGCATTCATCACTAGGGTATTTGAGCTTCCTACAAAACTAAACATTGAACAATGCTTTTTTCCCCCTACAACCAACTAAATCATTTTTACAGGCATTTAAAGAACTTGCACACTCCTGTAATTATTGCCACATTGCCTCTGTCATTCTCTTGGTCATGTTCAGGAGCACAATTCACTTCCCCTGGTATTAATGAGTAATAAATAATTCATATAAAAAATAAAAAAGACACCTAACAAAAGAGGCATGGGCATACTTCATGTGGTGAACACATTTTATAGTCTGTGATGTCGTTTTCTGTGCTAAAGCCCTGTAGAATCTAAGAGAAAATGATAACCTTTCCTTACGTTTTGAATATCCTATAGAATAGAATACAATTAACATCTTTGTCAAATAATATAATCTAGTAGGATGACTTGAAAAGCTTGCAGAAGACAGCACTCTATTTCAATCCCAGGATAGAGCACTGTAACACTTCTATAGACTCTTATGGATTTCATCCCTCTTAACTTCTGCAGGACTTTCCAGGAAGGTTTGCACATGAAATAAGAATCATGGGGGAAAAGTTACTGTAGTGAGACATGAAAACATCTGGCCTTAATTTACTACTGAAAGCTGTCTTGGGAGGTTTAAACATACTGTGACCATTCAGCGTCACAATAAATGGGTCAGGTGTGTTCAGAAGAGGGTTAATGGGCATAAAACCAGAGAAACAACAGGAGAATGCCCAGAAAATACAGAGTTAAAAGTGCTTTACCTGCCTAACAGTGACAGGTGGAATAAAAAGTCCCTGACTACTGCAGTTGCCCCTCAGCTCAGCAGAAGCAGCAGCCAACCATTCTGTGGAGTTATTAGGCTTTGAATACCTCCTTTACCCCAGGGATTCAAAGGAAGTATCTGGTCCTCACATGACAGATGGCAGGAATTATTTTCAACATAGGAGCAATCAGACATCTTTGTTCAGTTAGCATGTGTCTACCCAATGTATATGGGACCTTTCAGTTGTGTTCTACATGAAAGAAGTGCATGGTAGCCTGCCATGAACACTCTCCATGACCACACAAACCAATCCCTTCACACTCAACTGCCTTCTTACACCAGTCCTGGCTTGAGTGTATCCCCACATAAAAGGTAAAACCTGATTTTGTGTTTTCCTGTGGTTGCTCAGCTTTATTGATGTTTTTCAGGAGAGTGGCAGAGTGAAACAGAAAATACTTAATTACTGTTGTCCATTCTCCTGTAAGGTGATGCTGTAGGGAGCTGATCATAATCTAAACTCTAATCCTATGTTGTTGGGCAGAGAAGGCTTCAATGCAGTTAGGCAAGAGGGGAGAGGGAATGGTTGGTTGGTGTTAGAACACAAATACTGTTTAAATTCTAATAGACAAACAGAAAAGTTAAAAACTATCCCTTGAAAAACACCACAATGCTAAGACTGCAAACTCCAACACACAGACATGAGATGTCAGAACTGTGCAACCTTAATTAACCCTCCTGTGTGCATGCATTATCTAATTGCATAAGCATATATTATTTCTCCCCAGAGGGCCCATGTCTCACAGCACAGGGGACAGACTAAATCCACTGGGTGAGAAGCTGTTCATTATTTTCCTTTCTCCTTCTGTTTGTATGGTCCCAGGTTATTTACTGAACTCTATTCACTTCATGCTGAAGGTAGGATTACTCATCTTATCATGGACATTCTTGTCACATTCCTGACTTTAGCAGCTGTGGACCACACATAAATTAACACATTTGTTTTCATTTGTGTAAAAAGAGGGCTTGGCATTATCCCCATTTAGCTGAAGAGATCACTGCTGAGCAATTTCTATGAGAATTGCAATTGCTCTTTCTGAAATGGTTAAAAAAGCTAATGAAATACAGTTTCACCATGAAGAGAGCTGTTCCGCTTTAATAATAAGTGATGCCACAAGTCCTGCATAAACTTTACATTTTCATTCTAACCAATGTAAACATAGATACCCTCATATTCTTAAGAATAAATAACCCATGTTCAGAATCCCACCAGCTCCTTTGATCAAATAGCCATTTTGAGATGAACCCAGACAACAGCCTTGCCTTACTCTGCCACAGAATTATCAAGACCTAGCTGACCTGCAATGAAGTCCTTTACACCACTGAGGCTGACTTTCTTAAACTTTCCTCAGTTCCTTGCTACGCTAACTAGTCTCATTTATCTTCTTCACTCCCTCCCAACGTAATTTTCATGGCCTTACTTCAGGAGTCCTTCTCTTTTGGAAATAAATTCCACAAGGGGAAAAATATTTTTCCCTTTAATTTTAAATCCTCACAGTTTTTAGAAACACCTGTCACTGTTTCCATCTCTCCAATCAGTGAGCAGTGCGGGTGTCTCTCTCAGTGGGAGATGACAATTTGATGATACTTCATCAGTGTGGGACTCCTGCTGAGAGGTAGATTGAGACAAAGGAAATGCCTCTCAGCATTGGAACAAATAAGAAATCAGATTCTCTAAGTTATTGTTAGGTAAGTTCAATTCCTTTCATTTTTTTAAAGTAAGTCTACATGTGTGTGTAGTGGAATTAGCATTGGCCAGTTCACTTCAGTTTCTCTTTCTCAACTACACAGGCATTAATGCTACCAGCAAAATAACAGCCCTCAAAAAAAAACCCAGTAAGCTACGATTTAAGAGCAGTACTAAAATGTTGGCCTCACGAGAGATTTCCTGCAAACCTCAAGTAAGGTTTCTTTAAGGTCTCAATTCACTGAAGAACAGAAGCCTAGAGCAACAATCAGAAAGTTTACCTTGTTCCTAGTGCTATGTGTGTTCTGATTTGCATTTTCAAGGCTCTCTGCATTATCAGGAAGGACAGATATACTTAAGAAAAATTATGAAAGAATCACAGAATCAGAAGGCCTTAAATTGCAAAAAAATGTGTGCTAGGACTGGAAGGCAGGGAATGTAAAAATACAGGCCAAAAGAGTTGGGGAGGGAGTGAAAATCCACCATCCCTGAAATCAGTTGGAGACGACAAATCAAGGGGAGCCTTCCTACTCATACTTTGAAACAGAATGCCATATCTCATCCTAGATTTCTCAGTTAAGAGAATCACAGTCTTCAGGTGGACAGCATATTCAGTGCATGAGTGGTTGCCAATAAGACACCCAATCTCAGGCCACATTAAGAATAACTGCTCTTTGTATGCCTCCACATAGGGAATGAACTGGGCCCAGTTCCTCTTTCGTACTGGGACAGTTTCTGTTCCTTTGGTCAGGCATTGGGCAGCCCTCAATATCCAGGACTATGCTAGTATATTGCAGGGGAAAAAAGCTGCCACTGGGGCTGAAGGAAGTTCAAGCTATATCTGGAATAACACCTGCTCACTTCTGGCCAGACTGTGAGCAGCCCTTCCCAGGCCTTTCAAAAGCATGTTGCACAGAGGATGCAAGAAGTCTTTCTTCTATAAATATGTGATGTTTTCCCCTTATTTCCTCTCCTTATTTCTCCAAGGCCCAGGGACTATTCTCTCCTGGTGGCCCCACTAATTCCAACTATCTCAAGTAAAACGTGATTTTCTTCCAGACACAAGCACAGCTCCTGCTGCATTCTGCAGACACACGAGTCTCCCAGGAGAACATGGGTAAACAGTGTAGCACCATCAGCTTTAGCTTTGGTGCATGGTAGAAACCTGCCCTCCATCCTCACAGTGTGATGCTTGCATGCTGCTGGCCCATAACCCACACATCTGCATTTTTCTGTAGCTTTGCTGTACTCCCTTCAGTTCCTCCTGGGATGCCAGGTCCTGAACATCCCACACTACAAGCCACAGCTCATGATGTCCAGCTGACTTTTACTGTCATAAACAGGCTGATATTTGTTTAATTTAGTGAAATAAATGGCTCTCCTAGCTGTTTGGAAAGCAAATCCCTCCTTACCCTCCAGCTGGTACTTGCTGTACTTGAGAGAGCCTGGTAAAAAGCTCGGGTTATAATTTAATGCTGTTATGTTTGTGCAGAACCAACAAGCCTTTCTCAAGGCCTCTTAGGGTTTTTTTTTTTAAGCCGAGGAACTGCTCTTTTCCTTGACAGAGCTCTCCAGTCCCTTAACAGCATTGCACACAACAGATCTTCAATCAGGGACAGCAAGCAAACAATATATTATCTGCAGCAACACATACTGCTGAGCATAATAATATATTGATGCAGGACCTTACTGAGCTTCCTGAAGTTCTGTGTGGAGCAGAGGCACATGGAACCTCCATTTCATTATTTACTGTGATGAGTTGACCCTGGCTGGAGTCCGGGTGCCCACCAAAACTGCTCTGCCACTTGCCTCCTTGGTTGGACAGGGAGAAGAAAATATAATGAAAGGCTTATGAATTGAGATAAGGACAGGGAGAGGTTATTCACCTGTCACTCTCATGGGCAAAAAAGAACCAGCTTGGGGAAATTAGTTAAATTTCTCACTCATCAAGTAAGTATAGTATAGTAAGAAAATGAAAACAAATAAAGCACCTTTCCCCTCGCTCCTTCCTTCATCCTGGGCTCGACTTAACTCGCAAATTCTCTGCCTTCTCTGACCAAGTGGCACTGGGGGACAGGGAATGGATGCTACAGGATGCAGTCCTTCAGGAACAGATTGCTCCAGCATCCTCTGTCTACTGGTCCACAGGTCCTGCCAGCAAACTTGCTTCAGCATGGGCTTCCCACTGCATCACAGCCTCCTTCAAGCATCTCCCTGCTCTGGTATGGGATCCTCCACAGGTTGAAGGTGGATATTTTACTTCATTTTGGACCTGCATGGTCTGCAGGGGGACAGCCTGTGCTACCACCATCGCTAACAGGCTCAGCTCAGCCAGCAATGGGTCTGTCTTGGAGCCATTGGGCATTGACATCATCAGACATAGGGGAAGCTTCTATCAGCTTCTCAGAGAAGCCATTCTGTAATTCCCCCACTACTGAAACCTTGCCATGCAAACCCAATACATTTACTGACAATGAACTGCACAGTGCTACTGAATGGCAGGGGCTGTGGTTCTGTGCTTTTCCATAGGTCTTTGCTATAATCCTGACGTGAAAAATTTGGACTTTACTGTAAGCAGGAACCAACACAGCTCTATTGATGTCCATGCTGAATGATTCCAGAGGGGCTATTTACAATTCTAGTGCTTTGAGCACAATGGTGGTCTTGCCATTGTTTTCAGCAACAGGAGCAAGTCCAAAGTACCGAGACAAGCTGCGGAGACACAAGGTCAATATGGGTGGTGGCTAAATGAGTGGAAGCTTCCAAAGAGGACCAAGACCTAAAGTTCTAGAATTTTTGCCTCTTCCACTCAGGTCTACATATTGCAAGCTCAGTTAAGAGAAACAAATATACTTAAGAATGTACTACATATTTCCTTCTTTCAAAATTTGTATTTGTCTCCCAACCTATTCTCTTCCGTGATGTCAAGAAGAATTCAGGTGGATGACCAGCACTATACTGTATTAATCATTTGCTTTCCAAGAAACAAATCCATGCAGCAGGGTCAAGATCTGTTCTTTTGCCTATAGTTGCCTCAATCCTATGGATAGTCCCACATGCCCTCCACTCTCTTGTTCCTGCCCGTCTCCCCATTTCCCCTTCACTTCAGTGTCTCTTATATCTTAGGGGTTGTCTGATCATGTGTATAAGTCAAAGAGATTTCTTCCAAATGCCTGCTTTCATTCACAATTCTCAGTTCATGTTAGTGAAGAACTGTACATAAAGGGGTGAAAAATTATTTGAAAGGGAATGTTAAATAAAAACGGTCTCAAAAAGAGTAAGGTAATAGCTGTGCCATGTTTGACCACTAACATGCAGTGTTTGTGGTTTCTGAGTTGCTAACTACCTGAGAGAATTTGGAGCCAGGTGAAGTCCACACCCAGAATGTTCAAACAGAAAGAGCACCCAGGGACATATAAATCAGAAAGTCATTATTTGCTCTTACACTTGTACAGAGCATTTTCACACTACAAACCAAGAGACGGGAAGGCACAAAACACTGTCTGAGCTTTCTTGAGAGTGAAGAAATTGCTCAGCCTTTTCATTTTAACCATTTTTCATTTAGGAAGTATGAGTGCACATATGAAACAGCATCAATATTTATGCAAAGATATGTGTTCATGTGTGAAACCTTATACTCTAAATTAAGATGACTTCCTTGTAAAGAACTCTCTTTGGAAATGAATACAGCCTGCTTGGCATCCCAGTTGTTAGTTGAAAACATGACAGCAGACCACCACAACTTTGGCCAATATTTAACAACTCACAGTGCCTCCAGAATATAACTCTGATGGATATTCTACAGAGCCCAGTGGTGCCATATCTGAGAGTAAATCATGCTTCAGTTATTCTGTCTTAGAACACACTGCGGCACAGGGAACATGCTTTGCCAGCAGCTATTATCAGTATTCTTGGAATTCTTGACCAAGAGCATTGAAAATATAATATGAGAGCAAAAAGCTACAAATTATATCCATAGTATGCGAAAGTTAAGACACAAGACTTAAATAAAAAGAAATCTCTCTATTAGCTGGAGCTGTCTCAGAGTAACTTCTTCCTTTAGAAATCATGATCCACACAGTTTCATAAACTGACGAAAGCGTTTTGCCCATTAAATTTGATTGATACTGAATTTAAAGCAAGAACTTAATTTTCTTTGACAATTAGTTTTTGGCATTGCATTTCTCTCCATCACTGTATGAAGCAAAAAATCACAAGTACTGGGTAAGGAAGATTAACATGCACAAAAGATGAAGCACTGTGAGAAGCGACATCTGGGGCAATGCAAAAGATGTTTCAAGGAGTGTAAACAGGCAGAAGTAACAACAGAAAATAAAACCTGACTTTTAAGTAAAATTAGAAACAACTTGGATTTATATAGTGCTCCATATGTTCTAGATGAATAACACCCAAGGCGTTTGAGAGTGAAGTAAGGTAAAAATCATGCTTGAGGCGAGAAAGTAAGAAAATAATTAAATTTCTTGAAAATGTTTTCAGCTTTGAGTAGGTGCAATTCTTCCCTTTAGATGGCTGTTGGTAATGGTGCCGAGGTGCTGTTGTTTTACATAATTGGCTTTGGATGGGAGCCATGCTGCAGTGAAAGAGCAAAGACTGCTCGTAGTTGAAATGCTCATTCAATTTATTTATTTATTTATTTTAATTTAATGCTGCAGCAGAGTTCTGATTGCTTAGAAAAATCTAGCTAGGAAAAAAATTAAATCATTCAGCTGTTTGGAAATGCCATTGAGCCAGTTATGAAAGAAAATAGGCCTTGGGTGGGAGAGTAAAGGATGAACTGCATGATATGGACAATTTTACCCCCTGGTTTTGTGGATTTTTTCTTCCACCTTCCATTCACAGAGGGGTAGATTAAGAAATGGTTCTTGATGATTATGTATAGGTGGATTTCTCCAGCACTGAGTATTGTGAAAATTATGATGACCTTGTTGTAATATCTATAATAACAAAGGTCTGTCAGCAACAAAAATAAATATGGCACAATGTAAACTGCTGTTTAACGGTCCTGAGCATGAAACACGAACACAAGTGATGCATGTTTTGTCTGTTTATAGAGTGAAGAGTTGCACAAGTATAGTACAAAATGGAGTCTTTCCTTTTCTACCATTCACCAAGCACAGATCACCAGATCAGCCAAGACTCACTGAAAAGACCATAGAATCATAGAATTTTTAGGAGTTGCAATGGAACTTACAGATCATCTAGTCCCAACCCCCTGCCATAGGCAGGGACAGTTCCCCACTAGACCAGGTTGCTCAAGGCCTCATCCAACCTGGTTTGAACACCTCCAGGGCTGGGGCATCCATGGCTTCCCTGGGTAACCTATTCCAGTGTCTCACCACCCTCACAGTAAAAAGCTTTTTCCTAATATCTAGCCTAAATTTCCCCTCCTTCAATTTGAACCTGTTACCCCTTGTTCTATCACTGCAGTTCCTAAGAAAAAGTCCCTCTCCAGCTCCTCTATAGGCCCTTCAGATACTGGAAGACTGCTAGATGTGTACATATGCCACCTTTGTTCCATTTATTCCGAAGAAAAGTGCAATGCATACTTGAATCACACTCTTCCACCACAATTTTACATTTTTCACAGGAGAAAAGTTCAGCAAGTCAGTAATTCGTTTGGGCCATCACTGATCAACTACAGGTGGGTAAGCATTTTAGGTATTTTTCTCTTCAGAAGCACTCATATTGTTCCTGCTGTGAAACCTCCTCATGCTTTCTGACATAAAAGCCATACTCAGACACTGGGTCACTAGTTCTGGAGGCCTGTAGGGCTGGAACGTAAAGCACAGAAGTTTCTGAATAAAATTTAGATTTGTCAGACTGTTGTGGGATTCCCAGAACAGCAGAACAGGCAACGATTTCACTTGTTGGCTACAAGCCAACAGTTGGAGTTTTACAGCTTATTAAGGCAGTCATCATGATCATCACTTGAATTTATCAGCTGTATTGTCCTCAAGGCCTTAGTCAGAATTGAGGTCTTTCTGGGGTACAGTTTTTTATATAGACAGAAGATCATGTTTCAAAGAGACAAAGAGTAATGCATGAAAGAAGTTATCAAATGACTTCTGTTTCAGAAAACAGCACTGATAGCCAGTACTCAGTCTGTCCAGCTGGCTCAAGGGTGCTTCCTGATTTGGAGGAAGCAAACTTGCCAGCTTTTGAAATTCATATATTATTATTACTGGTATCTTGGTTTTTAATCTTTCACTATGTGGATAGCATGATCATCATCAAAAAGGAAACCAGAAGGGTGCACACATGCTGCCAAAACTCTGCTAGAAAAGGATTCTTGGCT
>NW_008670738.1:103554-109964 GCF_000695815.1 Acanthisitta chloris | reverse complement strand
CCTGCTGATTTCAGTCCTGTAAATTCACCCTTTGCTGCACAGGGATAAAGGAGAGGCTACTCATCAACTTTTATTTAGCTTTATGGTCAACTTACATTTTCCCTTTAAACTGGGGAATTTTAGGGCCAGGACTTCCTTTTTCCATGATGACCCAGTCTGCTGAGTGTGCCTTTATGTAAGAGTTACAGTGAAGGTAAGAAGCCCTATCCAAAGCCCATTGTATAACAGAGACCTGCAGATTGCCACAAGCCTCCAAGCTCATCTAATGGACTGAGCTGTGCACAATAAACCTGCTCTTAATGTCCAGGAAAAGTTATTCACCATCAGTAGCTACCCATCACATGGAATAGGCAGCAAAGGCAATTGAACTGTGTTTTAATTTCTCATACACAATAATCAACAGAGGAAGAGTCATAATAATAATCTAGATTAGGCCAGTAAGGCAGTGATTTTGCCTTTATGTTTATTCAGCATATGAAGCAGATATAAGGTCAGTGAGAGCTAAGTGGTTGGTATGAACTGGCAAACTTCTAATTGTCTGTTTTACCTCTGAATGCAGCTTCTTATATGCTAAATATTTCCATTAACATTTCTGGAAATTACTGCTAAGTTATTAGTTCTGCTCAGGACGTAAATGATGCAAAAAGATTGTTCCTCAGGGCCATGCAGGGTTAAGAGAAAGGCAGTATTGGAAAGATCACCATAGACGAGCAAAGCACATAAGAAAACAGTAACTGAGATTCATGTTACAATCTTATTTTTGCTTCACTAATTAGGCCCTAGGAAGCACATGAGAATCTTGTTTCATCCCCATCAACTTCTCTGGGCAGCGTGTCAGACTCCTAAAGCAGTTTATGATGCTCTGCTGAAAACTGGAAGGGGACTCCTCTAATAACAAAGAACAAAAAGCACATTAGTTAAATAGTCAGCCATGACACTGAAAAGATGCAACCAAAATTACCACAAAGCAATGAAACTGCAATTTCCAATAGGCCATAGGCTTTAAATCACATGCCGCAACACCTTCCTTGGAACATAAAACCCAAGATGCTTGCTCCTTAAACTAGCTCTTGCAAAGAGTTAATAACTAACAAAAAAGGTAACACTGCCCTCTAAAATGAAAACTCTGACAGTCACTTTTTGTCTTAAGGGCCCTCAGCACTGTAAGTATCCCTATTACTCTACCTCTCTTTTTTTCAGTTAATAGAGAGGCTGCATTTCTTAAGTTTTGTCTTTACTAGAGCATGCTGTCTCAGTGGCTGCACCCAGCTTTCTCTTTGTGGTTTCCCTGTATGGTAAACAAGTATAAAACACATTCTTCTTTACACAAAAAACCCCTATTCTCTTTCTTTTGCACTGTGACTCCGACCATCCATTCCAGTGACAACGCATAACCCAAAACAACAGAAATATTGTTCTTCTGGTCTCCACTCCCTCCATCAGGTTTTTCTATTGCAGTTACCTGAACTGTGGGAGAAGTTGTAGAGAACAGAAATGGCTTGTGCTCTTCGGCTTCTTCTGTTCTAGCCAGCAACTCACTGGCTGTAATCTCTTCTTCCCATGGAGATAAAGAGAGATAATTAAGATAAACTGGTCCTGCTGTTGTGCTCCCTGCTGGGAGGTATTAAGAAGAAAGACATGATGGCCTATTTCAGAAGATTTGTGAGGTACAGATCAGCTTTACCATTTGGAGATGGATCAGAAGCTTTTGATGTGTTTTACAACAGAACTATTTTACTTTTTTAGCTTTGTGCAAGGCTCAGTGGTTGGACCTAGTGTCAAACTTACAACTTTATACTCGTGTGCTGAAACCAGGGGCCAGGGAAAGGCTACTTTAACACTTGTGCAAGGAACAAAATCCACATTATGTTAAACACATTAGGGAATGTTAGGTAGTTTAAAACTTCCTGCTGCTTTCCAAACTTGCTTCTTGGGAGATGTGATAATGTGGGGTTTTAAAATACTTAACAATTTGCATTTGTCTAAAGAAAAGAGGGAAATCATGTACAAAGAAAAACACAAACATTTTCAGAATGCCTACTGCCAGCAACGTCTTGGCATTTGCCAGTACTTAAAGGTTATGTCTGTCAGGTTTAGATGTGGCATAAAGTCTTTCACCCTTTCACAAGTAATTGGACATCATACTGATAGGTAAAATTGAATGTGTTATGAACAGCTCTCCTATAGACTTACAGGGATTATTGACAGACTGTGCTTGGAGAGAAGGCCTAATTTTATGCATGAACATGTCATGCTGGAATAATTATGCAACTGCCTGCTTTCCTTGTGCAGTACATTGTGAAACCCCACGATCATTCCTGGGAATTCAGACCTTCCTCTGGCTTTGCATAAACACAACTACTGTAGTTAACAAGGGACAATATATTATCAAGGTGAATGCAACATTTAATCTAGAATAAAGATCTGAATAATACTATAGGTATATATAAAACTGTCTTGCTTTCAAGGTGTATGAAAGTGAAATCAACCTACACATCTTTTGTAAACAGCAGCAAAACTGGCTCATTGGGGAATCTATGGTCATTGATTCCTTTCTCCTCCATTGCTGTCAGACTGACGTGTGCAAAAACTAAGGTAGTGGTTTGCCTCTGGTATGCCTGATGTGTGGGTCTTGGTTATTTTTGGCTTTTGATATTTGGTTCATGGCAAGTTTAACCAGTATGAAGCATACCATCTTAGGCTAAACCAAAAAATCCTTCTGGATCATTACTGCAAATCATTGACAGCTGACTATAATCTTCTTCTCACCTGAGCAGACTGACTGAAAGCTTATGGTTTAGGGAAGGAAAATGTTGGGATAGGAAGGACAACTCTTGAGCTGAATAAAGCTGGATGCTGGCAGGGTGGTATTAGGGGGATGAATTAGTATCCTCATGCTTTCTCTGTTCCTATTCTCTCAAGGCATCTGTTCACTGTCAGAGTTGCATCTATTTTATTGTTTTTTTTCAAAAACTGATACACAATGCTCATGCCTATATTTCACATCTGGAAATGCATATTTCAAACAGCAACACAAGAAGTATTTTTTAAGAATTAATAATCTCTGAAAAAAAATGACAGCATCCTTACTACTGTGTTCTCTCTAAATACAAACCTGACTGCCCTATTGCTGCTTCTGTTTGTGTGGTGAGAAAAGTTCATTTTTTGTGTGAGTGGCATGAATGAGTCTCCCTATTTTGATTCTTTCTCAATTAGGATTCTCAAGTTGGCAAGCATCCTAAAAAAGATGCAGTGAGTGCACAGCCGGCTCATGATATCCAGTTTAGGATGGAGCTAAAATGGTCTCTGCTTCATTTACATCTGAGGAGAAGCCCTTGACTTGCTGCATGTGTGGGTCAAATCAGGTCTGCAACCCACCGTGCACCTGTGGCTGCCCTGGCCAACATGCTGTTGGCCATCTCTGTCTCTCTCTGTGGAGGGGAAAGTTTCCATTGTTAATTTTTAACTGTCATATAATATCAATTGCTTGCTTGCAGAAATATGTATGACAGTGAACCCCCAGGTTCTTTAGTTGTCCCAGCTGTGTCTCCTCCCAGTCTCCCATGCATCCCCAACTTCCTGGCAGTATAGAAAACAGTAAAGACTCTGTGTGAGCTCTGCTCAGCCATAACAAAAACATCTCTGCATTATCAACTCTGTATTCAGCACAAATCCTAAACATAGCCCTATACTAGTCACTATGAAGAAAGTTAACTCCACTTCAGCCCAAACCAGCACAGGGTAATCACTTGATCCCCCTTTCTTGCATCCTGCCATGTGAGGCATTCCTAATAGTGCAAGCTAAAGAGTGTAATGCTTGTTCCCTCCTTTTCCCATTAATTTTGAAGCATCATGACCACTTTTCATGCATTCATTTTTTTTCTGTTTCTTTTCCTATTTGTATTTACTCAGCAGCAACCAGAGCATATCCATTTTTGACATTAGTTCAAATAAATGCTGTTAGTTGATGACTATCAATCCTGCACAAATGCTTGCATAAGAAGATAAGTTTTCTCAAAGCTGTTTGCTCAGGGGTAGATGGCTGTTCTAATGGTGTGTTTATTGAACAGTGATTTATCTGTTGCAATTATTTGCCCTTTAGGGCTGGTGCTATTATATTAGTAGGTTTGGTCTCTGCCAACACCTGGATCCCTCCTTGCAATTAGCAAAGTGATACACAGTGTCTGCCACTCTGCTGCTCACCCCCTCCTCTTTTACCGCTTCTAAACAAAAGGATCAGAGTAGAAAATCTCATCCTAAATGCAGTAAAAAGGAGTAATGTTGATTAGTACTTGCTTCTGGATTTAAAGGGAAGGATGGATTACTCAAAGAGAATGTAGGAACACTTTCCTTACATCAACGAATAATTCATGATGTGTGTATGGGTATCCAGCAACTTTATTATTGAAGTAGTGTGACAAATATTGTGAAGGGGACAGCAAATGGGACATATCATTCTACTGCCTTGACAAAGATTATAACAGGAATGGGAAATGGGACAAATGTAACTCATCCTGGAGACAGTCCCTGAGCTGTAATCTCATTTGTTCTTCGGCATGAATTATACAGCAGTGCAGAGGATGAGAAGGTGATTTTCACCATGTTGTATATTTTAATCACATTTTTTGCTACTAAACAAATAACTCATTGTGAAATGCTAATAGATGGGTAATATTAGTTTTTGAACTATGAACTAAACGAGGAGAAGAAGGCTGTAATATAAGAGTTCTGCCAGCCGCATCAAAATTCATTAAGGGTCAAATTCTTCTCAGGTTTAGACAAAAAGAATTCCTGTAGATTTCTGAGAATTGTCTGCCATGTCCCAGAGTGAAGCTGGATCCATGCCCTCGTCTTCCTAAACTTGAGATTGAGTCTCTTGGAAATCATTCCATGTCTGGAACCCACAAAAAGTGGGTGGCTGGTTGGTGGGAAGTCTTGAGCTGGAAGCTATGGTGGAAAAAATTATGGTTGCTAAGCCCCATTGGACCTAATTTTTCTGGCAAGAAGAGAAGGCAGCTTGACTGTTGTTTATGCCAACAACTGATTTGGAAGCTGTTTGGTGTGGAAACGCAACATTTGAAGATTCCCAAGGAGTTTAATCCAAGTCTGAAATCCTTCAATAATCCATTCTGTAGGAGAACAGCTAGGAAGCTCCCTAAGGTACCAGTAGTTTTCCAGAGCTTGACTCCTGGGTAAGGGTGATGTCTGCAAAAGGCTGTATTAAAGAGGGGAAGAACTACCTATTAATTTGTGTGCTAAGTTATTTTCAGAGCCATTTACTGTCTCTCTAAAGCCTCTCTGATTGTATAAAATCTCTTAGGTTTCTTAGGCATGCTTAGCCTGTCTTTCTGCATCAGGCTGAAGAATGTGTTTCCTCTTCTTCAGCTTTGTGTTTGCTGCTTGTGACTCTAAGGCACCATGCGAGGGTGAAGGGCTGACGTGACCACCCATGAATTAGGCTGCTATGACAGCCAGCGAGAGCAGAGAAACAACCTGGGCCCTGAATTTATGTAAATGGAATTTCCATGTTCCAGGTGGCTAGAGGGCTTGAAGTGACAAATAATCCTTCATGAAGGTAGATGAGAATATCAGGATTCCCCTGGTGGGCAAGCAATCATGGTGTATGTGAGAATGCTGGAGACAGAGTTTTGATTTTGAATCTGAACTGTGCTCTAATGATAATGCAAGCAATGGAGCGGTTTGTGTGAATCACAAATGAGCACATGTGAGCAATGGAGGAACAGTCTGAGATCTTTGTGGGAATGTAGGAAGTCAGTGGGTTTAAGAGGAGCACTGCCTTTGAAAGCCTTGGGAACTGAAAGCTAGTTCTGCCTGTCCTGCAAGACTGGGGACAAAACATGCCAAATGTGAGTTTTACCTGTGGCTGAAACCTGATCTTTTTTTACTTATAGGACCAGATTTTCAGAATCTGTTGAACATAAATGTGTGCTCTGTGCTAATGTTTCTGCACCTTCACTGCAAATTACTTCAAACTGTCCATCTAGTTTCCACTACCTGTCTCAAACTCCTGACCTCAGGAGTGCTGTGAGTGTTGAGTGGTTAATGCAGTAAACCCGTTAATTCTTGTTGGATAGTAGCAATTTCCACCATGCTTGGTGGCAGCTGAGGGACAAGAGAACTCTTTTGTGTGACACTGAATCATTGTTTGACTGGGAAGTAGGAGGTCTTTAAATTAACATGCTCAAGTTCTGCTGGAGATGCCAGATTATACTTTGATTGATATATATATATATATAATTAGTTTTCCAAGAGAGATGCTGAGATTAGACCAACAAAGGACAGATGAGGACTTTTGCTTCCGAGCTGAAAGACTTGGGGTGAGAACAGAATGTATTAAGATTGGTCATCTTCTCCAGAGTACAAGAGCCTTTCTTTTTTGTTGTATTTTG
>NW_008670738.1:59655-103526 GCF_000695815.1 Acanthisitta chloris | reverse complement strand
TTATTAGACACAAATTTTCTATCCAACTGTCTTTTCAGGAAAAGAGGTCATGGACAATGTTCAGTATCTGAAACATCATGGTAGTTAGCTTAACATGAGTAAAATAAGAAGGGTTATTTAGGATCCATAGCTATTCTAGGTCAGACAAAAATTTAGTAGTCTAGAGCTGTAATTCCCTTGAGTCTTGTCTAGCCTCCAGGCTGATCTCAGTTTCTGTGAGGACAGACTTGAAAGCAGCATGGCTCAAGTAACGACATATTAAATTCCCCATATTTTAAAAAAAAAAACACCAAACAAAACACGAAACCCCCAGTTGCTCACATGGCTACCACAAGATGCATGTCTCCACACTGTGCATAACAACTGTAGTTGCTGGGGCCCAACAAGCCTTGCCTCCTGAGGGAGGCAGCCCCATTCCCTTCTAGCAAAAAGCACAGGACCTAGTCCCAGGACGGTCAGCCACTCAGCCATGCCTTAAAGCAAAGTACAGAACTGATGCAATGCTCAAGACCCTCCTGATGCTTTGGTGTGGGAAAGGTTTCCTTCTCTGAGTTAAGAATAAGGAATAGATCAGAATGTGAAAGATCACAGTGTGATGAGTGACCTGAAACCATCTTATAGGAGAAATGAATCCCTGGCCAGGCAGTGGGAGTCATGACGAAGCCTTTGCATGGACCCATCTATTTCAAGAGAAAGTATTCAGGACTCTTGAAGCCTTTCTTTGATAGAAAAGTGCCCATGTTGCTTGTTTTCTTTATAGTCAAAAAGCAAAAAGGGTGAGAAAACTTCAGTGAGCTTGATCACCCTAAATTTAATCTAAGTTCACAGCCATTTAGATACTGGAACAAAGATCATGGTTTCTTTACTTTCTACATTGCCTTGTAAGTCAGCTGATTCTTGGCTAGATTACTTGTGTATAGGCCCAATTTACACTGTCCTGTGGTGTTTAAGCTTCTGAAACCATGGCCAGGACTTGAATCTCAGTGGCTGGGGCAATCACTAAGACTAACTTGGGATAGAAGAAGCCGCCACAGTGCTAATCTATTACAATGGCAACAGTCTCGTGTCTTCGTTGTGAGGCAGGAGGAGCTTGGATATACTGTTTGAAATAACCAGGGCTAACTTTTGGCTATCATAGCAGAATGTTACTTTACCCTTCAAAAAATGCTGACAAAAAATGTTGTGTTAAAATAATTAACCTGGCAATGACCTGTTGTGATGTCCACATGCCCTGTGGAGACAATGGTGAAATGAGCTGATATGGTAGAAACCATATTTTGTATTTGTGTTTACCTTTGTTTCAATTCCAACTCCTCTGATTTCAGAGTCTGGCTGAAGTCTGGACTCCAGAGAACAACGGCTTGTCATAATTCTGGCAATGCATTCAGCTTTTTCATTCCTTCCAAAATGGATTCCCAGTGGGCCCTGATAAAGAATCCATTGGGTCTTCACATCTCTGCTAAGCAGCCTACTCGAATGCTAACTGCAGTTCCTCCTCTGTCCCCAGGTCAAGGGCAAAAGCACAGTTGAGAGAGATCAAACATCAAGAAAGGAGCACAGTTGCAACTCAGGTTCTTGCTCAGCAGCAGGAAGAGAGTGGTTTCTGCATTGGGAAGTGCTGTTTTTACTTTCTAAAGCCTTTGTGTTTGATATTACAAGCATTTGGAGACTGCACAGATATAACAGTCCTTTCTCCCTTCCTCGTTTTCTGCTCCAACCTGCTTTTGGTCACTTTCATTCATCTGTCCATGGCTAGATGCCTGGATTAATTTCTTCATTGAATACATTTCCTTGTGTGAGCAACATATGTGACAAATAAGTAATGCGACTCATCAAGAGGCACAGGAATGCAATGTTCCAGCTACTGAAGGACATTTAGAATTCAGAACTTGCCACCTTTGCAACACTCCTAGAACACTGTAAAATGTAAACAAGCAGATATAAAAGGAGATGCAGGAGCACCAACTTGCCCAGAACTCTGCTTGTTTTAATTCTCAGTTTAAATAAGCATATTGCAATGAAATCTACTGACACAGTTTTGGCAGTTTTGATTTACGTTTTCTCTGAGGCCCAGTAAATATTTCCTGGAGATCTTATCTGGGATTAAACATGTTTCTGGGATTCAACACACACCTTTGAAAACGTTGAATACTTTGGCCACCGTTTGTGCAAATAAAGTTTTTCCCCACCTTTATTATGAGAACCTTCTGAAAAGAGCATTCAGAGGTGACTGAAGTACACTTTCTGCATAAATTACTTGTTCAGCCTAAATGGTGGGTCACACGTCCAAGTACAGATGGGAAAATCCCTGATTTTGAGAGGTAAAGGAAGATGCCAAGTGAGCTGTGCTAATCCTGTGAGTATGACCTTACACGCCATAGCCCCTGGTTATGTACAACAAGTATCTTGCAAAAATTCAGTTCATATTCTGCAAGCTTTGAAGGTGCCCAGCCTGAGTTGCTTGCTGAAACACAGCAGCATGCCAGCTAACTTGGCCAGAGTACTTCTCCAAAGAGCAAACTGGGCACTCAGGCCCAATACAGAGTATTGCTTTAACCTCACAAGGCAGTAAAGAACTGGAGATAGGTTTCTTGTATCTGCACAGATTTCATCACAGGCTGAACCTAACCTTTGTTTCTCACTACAAAATTTACCATGGAGCAAACAGGTACATGAATTACCCCAGAAAAAGAGCAGAAGAAATTCTTAACTTGTCTTCCCTGCCAAACCAGGCACTCCAGCAAGAAAAACAACCAGTCTACTGAGGCTCTCACAGTTTTTTTTCTGGGGACCCTCTCATAGCCTACAGAGGACTTGATTCCTGAAACAGAGTTGCTCCTTTGACATGGGTTGCAGAAATGCCGAACTCAGCTGTGATACGCTGTGACAGATTTGCTAACTGTAGCTGGGCAAGCTGAAGACAGACTGTCATTTCATCATTTTTGGACAGAGATCCCCCTTTTAACACTTAAGTATTATCCACACACTGGTATTCTGGCAAGCCTGATTTCATGCTAATCTGTTAGGATGGTCCTGTTCCCACTCATAATGTGGCACAGCATGTCAGCTTCAACCAGGCAAGGATGCCAGCCTCGGCTGGATTGTGAATAGCCTGCAGAAGAGGCTCCTGCTGGTGGAAGAAGTGCCAAATTAGGCCACATGCTCTCTCATTGGGATGCACTGTGCCCAGAGCTGTTTGGTATCAATTATGGAGGGAGTAACACCCTTTTTCAGAAAAAGACATGTTAACCCTTTATTTCATTTGCTCTGTATCCCCTGTTCAACTTCTCTAAGATATTTCTGGGGTTTGCCTGTACAAAAAGAATATATTCTTCCCTGACAGCTAAGAAAAAGCTCAGATACGGCTGTTCAGATTATGAGCCCCAGCTGTGTTTGTTGTTGACTTCAGAGTTGTCTCTTTCTGTTAAACCATTTACTGTTAAGGCAACAGCACTGGGTGCTGCAGAGACATTGGTTCCAAAGGCAGTTTTTCCCCACAGCGGGATTACTGCTCAATGTTTCTTTGTAGAAATCCATGTGTCCCATGTTCCTCACATCTTGGGTACTCCCAGAGTGCTATTGAGTAGATAGAAGACGTGTACTCTGCTGCATGTATCCCTCTGACCAGTACTTTCAGGAATTGCCAGGCTTCACAAGTGAAACATTCAGGACAGAAGACCTTCTGGAACTGCCTGATGGTCTCTACAGCTCCTGGCAGGCAACTGCATAAATAAGAATATCATACCTATCAAACTAAATGTGGTCTGTCAGCCTAGGCAAAGCTTCTCATCAACAATCTTGCATTGGTGCTGAATTGTAACTTGTTTTCCTGTAGACTTATGGTTGCTTCTGCCTTTCCAGCTATTATGCTGTTTGTCCTTTGTGTTAACACCATCTTTTTTTGAAAGTAATATGGTTGGGGAAAAGTATACCACCAGCTAAAATGGTTGCCTTTCTGCACTTGCTCACCACAGGAACTCTTTAATCAGCTATGTCAGCCAGGGACAGAAATCTCATAGTTGAGAGATAACAGTTATTTGCTGGCAACTTCTTGTATGATAAGCCCAACAACTAGGTGATTACACACTTTCTCAAATAACACAGGGAAATGCCACACCATGTTTCCGAAAGTACATGTTGCAGCATCTGGAAGCTGCATAAGAATATTGTCAAGATATTTTCTCCCCCTGATTATTTTTTGTGAGGTCGGAAATCTGAATGTAATTTTTACATTCTTGAGCCATCCACCAGCTTTTCTGCAATGAATGGCTCCACAAAGAGTACAAAGTCAATACTACAGACAAAGTGCTACTGATAAATGAGAGAGGGTTTCTGCTGTAACTAGGCTGCTTAAGGTCACTGTTAAACAATTTTTCATAGCTGCTTCATCCACTGAATTGTGCTTGCATGGTTGCACTGCTAGTTGAAAGGGAAATGAATGAGTACATGCTGGTTGAGTAAATTATTAAAATACACAAGATAGAGCAAAACTATTTCTGTGAAAACCCTGCTAATGAAGAGAGACAATGCCTTTGCAGAAGTGAAATTACTTTAAAGTAAACAGGTGAAAAAATAGTATTTCTAAACACTGACAGGGTGTTTCTAAGGTGTAGAGGAGAGATTTGAGAAGTAATGAGTTTAGTTTGAGCCCCTCCGAGTACTCTTGCTACAGTGAAGTCTGGATGGTGCACCTTTATAGTTACATCAAGGTATTTGGGCTGGTTTAAATGTGAACCTGTGTTTTCAGCCATTCAACAAAGCAAAGTGCAAGGTCCTACATCTGGGTCATTGCAATCCCAGGCACACCTACAGGCTGGATGGGGAAGTAATTGAAACCAGCAGTGAGGAGAAAGACTAAGGCTTGGTGGTGGATGGAAAACACAACATGAGCTGCCAGTGTGCTCTCACAGCCCAGAAAGCCAATTGAATCCTGGGCTGCATCAAAAGGAGTGTGGGACCAGGTCAAAAGAGGTGATTCTTCCCCTCTACTTTCTTCAGACCCCACCTGGAATACTGCACACAGTTCTGGTGCCCTCAGCATAAGAAGGACATGGAACTGTTGAAGCAAGTCCAGAGGAGGCCACAAAGTTGGTAAGAGGACTGGAGCATCACCCCTATGAACACAGGCTGAGGAATTTGAGGCTGTTCAGCCTGGAGAAGAGAAGATTGAGTGGAGACCTCCTAACAGTCTTCCAGTATCTGAAGGCAGCCACAGGGAAGACGGAGAGGGACCCTTTGTTAGGAACTGCAGTGATAGGACAAGGAGTTAACGGGTTCAAATTGAAAGAGGGGAAATTTAGATTAGATATCAGGAAAAAGCTTTTGCTGTAGGGATGTTGAGATACTAGAGCAGGCTGCCCAGGGAGGTAGTGGATCCCCCAACCCTGGCAATGTTCAAAGCCAGGTTGGATAAAGCCTTGAGCAACCTGGTCTGGCAGGAGGTGACCCTCCCCATGGTAGGGTGTGTTGGGACTAGGTGGTCTATAAGGTCCATTCCAACCCTTTAACATTCTATGAATCATTCTATTAATCTATTTTCTGGTATTTGTGCCATCTTGAATGGGTGGGTCTTTTGAGCTGAAATCTTACATGGGAAACTTCTACATTTTTTGTGAAAAAAAATTGGTTTGAGCCTTTCTCGCTTTGTATTCATATCTAAGGTTGTTTTCAAACAGGAATCATTAAATCCAAATATCATTTTTTCTTAAGCTGGAATGATGGATAAGATCAGCATTTGTGTTTGCTTTGCTGGCCCTCTGTGTCAGGGACAATGAGTGCAAGAAGAGAATTTTTAGCATTGGGTTGCATTTAAGTGAGGAGAAAGACATCTAGATCATAATTTTGTCTCTCCCTCCTGTCAGATATTTATTTTTCTCTTACAATAGCAACAGCAGGTGCTTTTGTACTTGCAATACGAGTAAGAAAGAGACAGACCTACCAGCCTGCTGAATTTTATGGATTGGTTTGTACAGACGTGAAAAGAGATAGACAGCATTAATGGAACCTAGATTCTTTCATCTCCATCTTACTTCTGTCCTGAAATTCAAGGTAGCCATTCCCTTTCCTTTCCCCTTAATATTCATTGACTCTTCCTCTTCTTTCTCCTGCCTTGACTTCCCTCTTCTTTCCTTCTCTCAAGCTAGATGTTGTGCCACAAACTCAGGAAGGACTGTGTGTTATTTCTGATGTTTATAGCACAATTGACCATGCTAATTCTTCCTGTATAAGCTGAAATTGGGCACTTCTCCAAGACAGCACATAATGCAAACAAAACCTGACATAACCAGACTTTTTCAATAGCCCCAACTAGAGTCTGACTTTCTCTTTTCCTCTCTCTGAGGAATGATCTTTAGGGATCATCATACACAGTCTTCAGGTTTTATTCTACAGGTAGTGTAAAAGGAAAATAGGCCTGGAGATCGCCTGTGGAGATTAAAAAGGTTGTTTCTGGCTTCAAAAACCCATGATTCTTTATAAGACTTTTTGAAACAGTAAATCTGCATTTATTCATACTGGGTGAAGTAGACAGGTGGCACTTTCTGATTCCAAGACAAACAGATCCTGTGGATTTTGCTGGCTGAAAAGAAGTTAATACTCCAGAAGAGGAAATCTACAGAGCTCCCAACAATGCGACTCATATCAGCGAATCAACAAGATTTTAAGTGTACTGTATGTTTGGCTGGCAGATTCTGAGTTCACTTAACCCACTGACACCAGGTTAGTGCTCATGTAACAGGATTTATTTCAGACTGGTTATCTGGGATCAAAATTTGACCTACTGACATCTGGTTAGGCAAGTATTTCTCTTACTTTCCATATACAGCTACTTATTGTCTTATTTTGTATATTAGATGTAAATCTTCTCAATAGTGTTTTTGAGAGGCTTTCTATCAGAAAAATTCTTGCTGATAGCACTATATTTTGAAGCACTATATGAGGTTAGAAAACTAGAAATTCAGTAAGAAAAATATGTGCTTGGCACATATCTTACAGTTCCCAATAGTGATTTTCCTTAAAAAAATCCCAACCTTACAGTAACAGAAATCATCCACTATAAAGCAATGTGTTCCTTAATATGACTCAGAATGTCACTGAAATCTACATCATTTCTCAGTTTCTCATGCTCCCTCTCCATCTGTTTGCCTCATGTCTCCTGAAGGACAATACCTTTGCCTTACATAAACATTGTACAAACTTCTGTAACTTAGTTGGGAATTGCTAGGTACTATGCAATATCAATTAAAAGTTATTTTCTTGCAGTGTATGGTTTGATTAATGTTTATGATTCTCAGGGGGAGCAACTGGATTCCTACATAAGACCTTTCAAGTGGATTCTCACCAATTCTACAGAAAATTGAATAGTTGAAACATAGCAACTCGAGCTGACATATGGGGGAGTCATGTGAGTTTGGAAATGACGTGGAAAGTAGTCTGGGAATATTCTTCTGTTTCTATGCCAATCAATACATTCCTCTCCTGCATTAGCATGGTGTAACTAGTACCTCTTCTGAGGACCACTCACAGGCAAAACTGGTCTGTCATTCTTGGGAGCATTAGGCTGACAAATTGTTTGTATTGGGAGAGCAGTGCTCATATTTGCCAGAGAAGACAACAATAGACACAAGAAGACTTGTGTTTTGCTTGGTGTGTTATTAGATGTCTTTAGTGGAGGCCCTCCAATCCAACATGGTGTGGCAGAAAGAATTATGTCATTGAAAAGGCCTTGAAAGCTTCCAGGGATGCATAAGGCTTTCACAAAACTGGTAATTTGAAGTACCTGAAAGTTGTGGTGATAGTATTGCTACTGTCATGAAAACTGAACAGTTTTGCTATTTCCATGAAAATGGCGAAGCCAGTGATGAACTAGGAAACAAGGTGACAGACCATTTGCATGCCTGTCTCTGTTATTTGATGCTAAATGGCTTGTGTGATTTACTGTGCTATGGCCAGCAACCTGCAGGTTTGTCCAAAGAGGCACAAGCTAAGCCGGGTAGTGAATTTATTCTACTACCAAGGGTTGTGATGTGTTGTGGAGCAGTCAGCAGATAAATAACTCTGCACGTATCAAGAAATTTGTGTAACAAGCAGGAGTACATTAGGAATGGCACATTGTGTGCATATTTGCCAAGGTATCTGGAACTGATACAGCTTCTGTTGCAGAAATGTATGTAAATAGTGGTCTAACCCAGCTGGGGATGCTGGCAATTGTCTACAGGAGTGACCATCTTGGGCTGTGGCACATGTTCCTTCTTCTTCTCACCCATGTTTCCTGTGCCTCCAGTGTGGCAAGGTATGTCTACTTCAGCCTTCAGTGGAAAAGCTACTACCCTTGCCCAATGGCATTGCCTTCCCTCAAATGTGCTGGAAGAGTAACCTCTTGCCTGCCTGCTCTCCAACTGTTTCCAGACTAAACCAGCTGGTTTCACCCAGTTCAGCTGACAGGAGTGGTGGGAGCACCATGGCTCCCTGCATGCAGCGCAACATTCCGTGCAAATCAGGGAGTGGGGAAACCACACTGTCCCTGTGGCAGAGCTGTCAGTGCCTCTCCAAGAAGGGTGTGGGCTTACAGCCATCTGGGATATTAAAAACTTCCACCTTGCAAAGAATGGTGACAGGTTTGCTGGACCATGTTGGAATGCTGAGTGATCTGCAGCAGGCTCCTCTGTTGGCCATTGGGCTGCTTTGCTATACAGTGTGGACAGGAAGGGTGTTAGGGTTGCAGCTGAATGGTCCATTAAGTGTCACTTGCTCAAGACAAACAGTGTGAGTCCCTGGGTGAGGTCAGAGGAAGAAACTGAGAAGCACTCTCACCTCTTCTTTACCCCACCTCTTTTCAGCTCTGTCTTTTACTGCACATCATGGTTGCTCATGGATCCACTGGCTCTGCTCTTCTTAAACTGTTAGATCAGAGCCTGTAGGGAGTCCTGATCATAGGCAGGAAATGATGACCTCCTGAGGCAGTCTCTGCCCATTTTGCTGCCTCCTCACACTAAGTCAGACAGATTCCCCTCTATCCAAGGACTTCACTGCACATGATTTGCCCTGCAGCCTGGCCTGTGGCTGGAGGAGCTGCTTTTTCAATGTGACAGCCCTGTTCTGTTGCCATTGCTTCTGTGTTGACATGTGTCAGATAGGAAAGCTCAGTCTTCTTTCAATAGCCTTTTGTGGCTCTTCCACCTCTTTTTGTTGTGAAAAAAAAATCCCTAAATCCATTTCACTTCGTCTGCCTGCAAGACAGCATCTTGCTTTAACCCTCTGCTGGCTTTTTATCAATGTGCAGTCTGGGTACTGAGTGGCTCCTCTTCATGGAAGTGGCAGCTGTGTCCCTCCTTCTGGGTCTGTTGCTGCCCTGGTCTGTGCCTTTCTATGAAATGCTTTCAGAATTCCACTTTCCTGGCACTTATGGCTCAATTTGTGCAGAGTGGGATTACACCAAGGCCTGTGAGTGAGAGATGCAACAGCAGAAGGCAAAGCTGGGAGTAGTGGGAGCAGGTGTCTGGCACCTCATAGAGTTGGAGCTAGTTCCCTGACATTTAGAAGGGATAATGGCTGTGCTGTTCCATGCCAAGAATTGGGAGCATGGGATTTATCCAGCCTATGCCCACCTACTTTCTGCATGTGGACATTTGTTCCCCCACCCACCTAATTAGGAAAATAGAGTGTAGAAAATGAAGGGGTGGATTTGTTATTTTGTTGTGGCTGTTTGAAAGCAAAGTTTGCTTTGCAGCCTCATATTACAGTCCATAGAGGGACAGTATTGTCTCCAAACCTGGCATTAGTGTTGGCTTTCCTCAGGAAGTCTAACGGGAGGCAAAGCTACACCACAGACTGTCATTGCAGCAGGAAAAAAGGATCAGAATCACTGGAGCGAGCCTCCATACTGATAATGAATGCTTGGAAGAGAACTGCCATTGGAGAAATAACTCCTGGGTAAACAAGGAAAATTGACACTTTGACTCTGCTGAATATTTCAATAAACAAAAATAATTCTCAAAGCCAGGGAATGTCTAATAAACTCTGCCACAGTCCTGTTAACTTTTACAATTCAACTTCCTTGAGAAAGTAACTTTATATTCCGTTAGCCCTTTCCCTTTATCCAGTAGTTCCTTTGTTTGCTTCTTCTGTTTGGGCCCCAGATAATTTGCTGTAGGACATTCAGCATGGTTGCAGCATCTGGGGAAAACCTATTTGCGTAATTTACCCAGCTAGACATTATCCCGTTTCATTCACCCTTAGGTAACTTCTTAGGCTACACAAACAGATAGCAAATAGTGGGTTTGTTTCACCCAAGAATTCTTCATCAGTCAGGATCACAGGATTGCAGAAAGAGAGAGCTCGAAGGGATGCTGAGAAAGACATCTCTTGCTCTAGGGCAGGATTTGCTGTAGCTACCTCATTAGTGGCAGATGACAGTCTAATTTACTATGCAATTTCAGCAGAACGGGACGAGAGAGGGGTATATGGTGAAAACCTCTAGTACATGACAGAATCCAGATCAATTGCTTCTCAGCCTGAGGATTTTCTCCCTTCCTTCAATGTCCCACAGAAATATGCCTTGGCTAACAGGCAGTGGGGTATTTAGAGGTCATATACCTTTGGATTCTCTTCAAGGGATTGTGTATGTGGGTTCAAAGAGATTGTAACTTTCTAATCTAACCTACAAAATACTCAGCAGGGAGCTGCCCCCTTATTAATTTGTTTTTGAGGGATGACTTCCCAGATTTGAGGTAAGTTCACCAGCCATTGCTGAGGGCTGGTTACATTAGTGACAGCCTCTTCTACCGCCTTTCTGAATGTAACCCTTCATTTCTTTTGCTTTTCTTACAATTCCTTGAAAACAAAATATCCTATTCTGTCTCAGAGGAGGCACTAGTTCAACACAAAGGAAGGACGATGGATTTAAAAACAAAAGCTTTGGCTCAATCAAAAAAAATAAAATATTTTTTCTGGTTCAGCTGCTGAGCTGAAAAATCACTTTTTGCAAGCCCTTGATAAACACTGGCTGTCCCACTAAATTTGTGTTGAGTGGTTGCTCCAATTCCTCTTCCTACTGGTAGTCTTAGAGCTGATCTTGTCACAGCAGAAGTTTCTTGTAGGCTTGTAGCCCTGCAGAGCTGTTCTAGCCCAGTCATCAGCAAGGCAGAGAAGAGGTAACTTCACTCATCTCTGCTGATAATCTAGAGCACTTGTGACAGAGAAGGCCTCTTAGCTTAGTCAGCTTTCAGCTATGATTATGAACCTGATTTGTTTTTTCCCCTGCTGAAAGCACTGGTAGTTTGGCTGGCAGCATCTCTTCCTTAGGAACTGCCTTCCAGACCTGAATGTGTGAGCTAGAAGCCACCATGGTGTGGGTAAAACCAATGCTCCTGAAATATGGAATAGCATAAAATTTTATCAACTCCTATAACACCTAGGACACAAAGACATAAGCACTTACAGCTTATAGTATCACAAACTTGACTGAGATAACTAGATACTTTCTTCAGTATCCAGGTAGAAAAAGGCGTCTGGGAGAGTGCTTCACAAAAGCCAGCAAGCTGAAGATAGGTAGGAAGTCTTAACGTAAAGTCTTTGGCGAAAGAACTGGAACCTGTATCTGCTGTCTCTCAAGGAACTTCCCTATCCTTTTGATCACATGCCTTATTGCTCATGGCAGTCCTATACTTTCAGCAAAAGTCTTTTCCTGAAATTAGCCTGATGGTTAAATCTGTTCCACCAGAGACCTAAGAGCCTGATGTCTCTTAAACAAGGAATGGAGCTGAATCCAGAGCCTCCACACTTGTGTCAGTGCTTTGAACACTGAGCTTTCTCCCATATAAAAGCAATACAACTTACAGCTACATTTTCTGTGGAGGTGGTCCTGCAGTAAAGCACACTAGTGCTCTGAGGTACTAGTGTGAGTGCTGAAATATAGAGCATCAAGAGTCTAGGCTCAGTAACACAGGGGGATTTCAGGTGCATAATCAGTGCATTTACTCAGTTTTGGGGTCTATGCCTGGGGAATTTTCTTTCACAGTCCCCAAGGAATGCACAGCTCTTGCTGGCTTCCCTTAAATTTATGCTGATGAGAGCTTTCTTGGAGATACAAGCAACAGGAACTTTAGCATGGGTACCAAGCCTGCTTGTGACCTGCCATAGTTTGAGCTGAAGGAGGGTGCAGTAATTGGTGCAGAAGGCCTTTTGTAATACTCATCCTCTACCCTTTTCCGAGATTAAATGCAGTCTGCATGAAATTTGTTGGCAATGATTTGACACTTAGCAATAACCAGACCATACTGGGACAAAATATTCAAGATATGTAGCAATGTGGGACTTGGGAAGGCATCAGTATAAAATTATGCCTTCCAGCAAACCAATGGACATGCTAGAGCTGAATAGCATGATTTTTAATGAATGAGACCCTGTCTACACTTCTTGTTTGGCATTGGCCTGCCAAAGGGTATAACTTTTCTTAACATCTTTTTAAACGGATTCAGGGAAATTTCTAGCTTTAGGATTAAGAGAGTTATTAAGAAATCAGGCTAAAAAGTCTGAGTGAATACAACCAACTCCTACTGAAAATGTGCTGAATAAAGCAGATGTGATGCTCAGGTAATTGGCAAACAGGCCACCTGTTGATTTTCTAGTCAGCGTTGTTGCTACCCGGGGTATGATTCTAATCAAGAAGAAAATGGGGTTCTTTTAATTAAAACAATTCATGCAACGTCATCTCACTTAAAATTGACCATGGTTTTTTAAAGATGATTGAAACAGGTCTAATCAGGGCTTTATTTGGGTCCTACAGCAGGAGGAGAGAAGCAGGCTATCAAAGGGATTTTCACAGGGTGTACGTGAGAGAGCTAAAATATAGGTGTTAACCTTGGCAGTGGAAGTTAATGAGCAGCCTGATGCTCCAGTCGTTCCTTTTCTCCAGCTGTAATTGTGTGAGTCCTCAGAGCTGTTTCTTTCTGCTGAGCCTAGGGTGTGCCTTTATGCTTCCCTTAAGTCTTCTTGAAATAACAGCCATAATCAGCAGCACCCAATTCCAGCCGATCATGCCCTTACTTATGTGTACTCAGATACTTTCTACAGCCATAGCCTAGGTAACAATACAAACGGGGAGTTTTGTCTTTATGTAAATCTAACTCTCTTCCCTAAATTCATAGTAAAAAGTAGTTTTGAAGATGTTTGCAGATGGTTTTCTGCAAAGACCAGTAATACTGTGTGTGCATACAGCATTTTACAAACAATACCCACAAAATAACTGCTTCAGCTTCTGCCCCAGTATAGCTACCTTGTGAAGTCGTTACCTGACCGTGGTAGCAGCTCGATTTTAGGAACGAAGTGAAAAATGCAACAAAGTACATCAGTTAAAAATGTAGGCCATAATGAGATGAGAAATTAGGTTGCAGTGATCAGCACTTCTGTCTTATAGTGTGGAACACTGCCAGCTTGAATTCAATGGTACCACAATCGATGAAAGAATGAGAATTCTGAATATTAAATCCACAAGAACCATGAATATATTTGTTATAATATTCTCAACCAGTAGGGGAAGCAGGTGGGAATGTGAAAACAGAATTACTCCTAGCATCTAAAGTGAGCATACTTCAAACACCACTTAGCATCTAGTCTAGACAAAGACAGGCATGTCTAAAATGGTCTTATCTGTCTGTGGTTAACCACAGTTGTTAATTGTGGATTTTCCCAGTGTACATCCATTTGCAGCTTTGCTGGGTCTGGAAGATGCCTTTGTAAAAAGAGTACAGCTTGAGAAAGAAAAACTTGTCAAGGAAGATAATGATCAGTACTCGTTGATATGTCTAAATAATACCCAGTATCCACATCAGAAGGAGAGAGGATTCTTTGTTGCTCTTCCATTCTTGTGGAATGGATTTGAGCAGGCAAATGACATCATGGAAAGAGGAAGTGTTTGAAATGGAGAGTTTTGAGAAAAACTAAAGCAATGGAGTGGAAGACTACAGGCAAAAGAAAGCCAGGGAGCTGGCAAACTGCAGGCACCTGAAATACCTTATACAGAGAAAACAGAAACAAATCAAATGCTCCCTTCTGCTGCCCCTTGTAATTTTCCAGAAATCTACTGTAATTTTCCCTGGAGTCCCATGCTGACAGCTGGCAGATGCTGAATGAGAGAGGGTCCCCAAAATGAGTGATGGCAAGATCACAACTGGAATTCCCACTGAAAATACTGATGCAGTGAAACACAAGCAACGTTTGCTGCCACATAGTGGCAGAGAGAAAAGCTACCACATGACAGATCCTCCTTTGTAGTCCTGATTCAAAGGTGATGTCTTTGTACTTTTACTAGTGTTCTTCTCTGGTAATAAGCGTGCTAATTCGAGGGAGGTAAAGTCATGGAGAAAGGGGAAGACCTCAAGCAATACAGATCCTGCAAACTTAATTTAGTGTGCAAGTCACTTCTTATAAACCACATAGCACTCTCCTATGCCATAGGTTTATCAACAAGTGTTGCTAAGAAGGTGCTTAAAAGCTTGTATTTCAGACTGTGTGTGAATAGCATCTCTCACTGCTGTGGTTGCTATAGTAAACCCTTCTTCTTAATTGAATACTACAGTAAATAATACTTTAAAACTGGAGAGGAAAATAAAAAGGAAGAACTCTACTAAGAGTTCCCTGAGCTACTTGAAATTACTGCTCCTTTTTCATGTATTGCAAGTATTGAATGCTTTGTGCAGTGGGTTATAGAATAGCAACACCTGCATAATTGTGATGCTTTCTCTGCATAATTTCTCATTCCTCAAAACTTTACAGGAGCATGTATGTCAATAAGAAAAAGAGTAATTAGTGGGATTAAAATTAGCCATTGTTTTCTTAAAATTACATGTTTTAGACCAAGTTTTGGAGGAAAAGAGCAAGCAAAAGGTTGAAATGATCCTTGAAATGATCCATGTTGTAACTGGTGCCAGTGGGGTTACACTGGAGATAAATTCTCCTTTGTTTTTCACTGGTGTTAAACTGTAGTAATAGATAACCATTGAAATTAGAGAGCTCATGGTGATGGCAGCTTTAGAGTACCACAGATAATGGTGTGCAGGAGAGAAAGTGCATGATGTACAGAGAATCTGTGAGGGTATGTGTGTGGAGGGTAACAGGACAGAATTTGATGAGCAGCTGAGAGCTGCAGCACTTCTTTGTTACCTGGGTGTGAAGAGCAGGAGAAGAACCTTGAAGGTCAGATGAACTCTTTGAGGGCTAAGAGAAACATCCCATACATCATGATAAACAGCTGTGAGGCAGAAAACTTACAGGCCCCCAAGGGAAACAGGAGGAGCAGTGAGGTTAATAGAAGTAGGAGATTATGCTATCATAGGGTAGTAAAGCAGTGAAAGAAATTAAACGATACATGAAATGCTGGGATCAGAGTTACTAGCATGAGGCAAACAACAGATTTATACTTAAAACATTGGACTGCAAATAAACTGATCTGGGCCTATTTTATGCTTTGATCAGACTCTGTGTGTGTCCTTGACCCTCTGCCTCATCTTCCCACCTATATGTTTGGACTAGTCCTTTCTTCTTTTACAGAGCTTTTGACAGAGGCAAACATGCTATCATTTGTGAGTTGTTCAGATGATGTGGTGACATGAGTCGTAGATATAAAACATGTTTTATAGGCTGCTGCTCATACAACGAGTGGAAGACATGTTTATTCCTCACCAGCTAACATGCTTCTTGTGGATCTGCATCCTCATTAGTAGACAACATCTGTTTCTTCTTGTAATTAGCTCACAGTTCAATAGGTATCTCCAGTCTCTTTTACACCTGGACTACAATCAACATGGAAATCACAGAAACACATGTCTCTCCCCTCCCCACTTTAAAGCAGTCTGAGTTACACACATTGTTAAACACCTAATAGACAACAACTGTGTGCTAGAGCTGTCCAGCACATGTGTGAAACAATGTTCTTTTTCTTTTTTTTTTTCTTGATGGGCTTCAGCTCCGAATGTGCTTAGGCTTCTCTGGCTTCTGTGTTAGCCTCAACCCACTGGTCATGGATTAGGCCATAAAGAACTGTTTCCAGCCACCTGCACAATGGAAAGGGGAAGTGAAGTGAGGGCTGCTGGAGGGGGGGAATGTGCACCAGCTGGCCTTGCTCCTGAGGCATTATAACTGGATTCTTTGGGGTAGAAGGGTGTGAGGTCTCAGGTCATTTCCTGCCAGGTTTGCTCTGAATGGGAGGGGGATATGTAATTGCGCTATCTCCCTGTACCATTAGTGTCAAGACTCATTAGGAACCCAATCTACTCAGTGGCAGTAGGCATACAAAAGAAAGAACTAGCCAAAGTCTGCAGACTGCAGAGCAGGAGTTGGTGGAGGAAGCAATTGTAAAATTCCCGTCTGGGTAATTAGAGTCAGCAGGGAATCAGATTGGCTGCGGCAGGGCTTTCATTTTTCCCCTTGCTGTTTTAACGGGATTGGCAGGTGCTGTTTTATTCCAGGGGTGAGGTGATGTGTCTGTGTCATAATTCACAATGAGAAATGATCATCAATTTGCTGCCATGCTCCTGGGGTGAGATGAGCAGGCAAACTGTGATTACTATTGTTATTAGTACCTTGTTAGTATGAAGCAGGAAGATTGTTGTGGGCAGTTGTCTCTGGAAGAGGCAGGATCTGTGTGCACAAAAGCACGTTCCTGGCAGCTTAGCTACATTTGGAAAGTTTGGGACTGCTGGCTATTTCCCTTTACACTGGGATCTATTCCTTAGTGAACAAAAAGATGTTCACTAACATCTTAAAAGATGGAAAATTTGTTTCATGCTTAAAAACTGGCAGCATATTGGCATGCTTTATCATCAGGGCCATTTAAAGGAGTTATGACACAATAAACTCAAATGGACTCTCTGTCTTTGAATGCACTGCTTACTGCTTATCTGTTTGCTTAGTGAGAGCTGGAAAAAGACATTGGCAAGCTATTCTGTCTGCATGCAATGCAGTTTAAGGTCTGTATCAAGCTGTTGTGAAATCAACAGACAGATTCACATTGACTTCTTTGGATCCTGACTTAGGCCAGTGAGCTTGCATGCTCTGATAGCTGACAGGGCACTTGAAGTATGGCAGGAAGGGATGTGATGAGAAGCACATCTTCTGGGAAGAAAGGTTTTCTTAACACAATTAAAGTTGAAAGAGAAAGATATTTCCATAACAAATTTGCTACACTTACCATTCAAAATAGGATTCTCTCAGCAGCTTTGCTTAGCTGAGAGTAAAACCTTTCTAGCTCCATCCATCAATAGTCAAATGAAAGATTAAAAAAATAAAACTTTGCAGACAAAATTGTTGATGACGCACAAGCCAGCATAAAACACAGTTTGCTTCTCTTCTCTGCAACTATGTGGTTCTGGTGCTAAGCTCTCGGATTTTCATTAAAGGATGTGAGACTTATTCTCCACAGTTGGAAAAAAAAATCCTATTGTGGGCAGTGGACCACTTTCCCAAGTAAAACATACAGAATTGGATCCACAAGGAGGAAACAGATGCAATGGAAAACTATACTGATTTTTAGGCACTCTTTGGTAAATTGTTGAATGGGAAGCAATATTTCTGTCCAGAGATATAGGCCAACACTGCAAAAAAGGTTTCACTCTCCATGAAGTAAAGCTGAGGCCTTCCAAGATCTATTTTATGGAAAATATTATGGATAAATGAATGTGTTATCCTGAAGAGCTAGTGTTTGGGCCGTGGTTGGAGACATCAGAGGTGTTGGTGACCCTGCTATGTTCTTGTTTTACCCCATTCTGAGGCATTATTCTGCTGGCCAGTCTGCTCCGAGGTAATTCTTTGAGCTCTGGCCACATTTCCCCAAACCTAAGGTGGAACTATGTCTTACTGGAGGCATAATGAAGCTAGTATGTACTCATGAAATTTTTCAGCTTCAGTAATTCAGTATTTTCCCACTAAAAGACCAATTTAATTTAAGAGGGTCGGGAAAAATAGAAGAGATCCCTGCCAGCTCTACCCTTCAGGCTGCAGCTACATTTTACAAACCTATTTCAAATGCAAACAATAAGAGATGTGTTTCCCTTGGTGCCTTTGCTTTGAGCTTCTGTGCTTCTCTTCAGCATGTTAGGTCACTGGCAGAATAAGAAACTAATACATGAAAACCATCCCTTCCCCTCATCTCCAGTTTCCTGGCTGGAATGAATCAAGCTCAGAGCTGTAAGCTGCTTAGACCTTCCAAGCACTGTAGATTAAATGATGGCAATAGAAGCTTTGCTAGCTCCTGATTTTTATAGCTAAGTGTCTCTCCCTCAAGTCAGAAGCTGACAGTCCATATGGATATATATGTTGCTGGAGACCATTTCTCAGGCCCATTTGGGTTATTGGCCATACATGGTAACTTGGAGTTTGACTGATTCTGTCCTCACAAGGAAAAAAAAATGCATGCTTGCTTCTCCCTTATAACCCCCTCTCACTTAATTGACAACTACTTCTGACAAAACAATGCTGACCCTCTTCTTTCCTCCCCCTCCCCCATCCTGGGCGGGTCCCGTCTAGATGGCTTTAAATCTGATTTGGGATTTGAGTGTTATTTGGATTAACTCATTAGCGGGGTTCCATTCTGGCAAGCCAGCTAATCTGTGGCAGTGGTGCATAGCACTGTGACAATATTACACTGAAAATGAGAAATCTAATGAGATTAGCATTTTATGCATTCAGACAGGGCCTGGATGTTTGAGTGGTTTGCAGGCACTTGGTATGATCACAGTAGGCCCAGAAGGAGCCAAAGTGACTGGACTGTAACACAGCACCCAAACACATAGAAAGGAGATTGCAGTGGTGCACAGGAGCATCAGTAGCTTGGTTGTGGAGAACTGAAACATCTCTGTCCCCATCAACTGACTTTGCTTGAAAAGCATTCACACATATGCCCAACAGATTAATTTGTTTTCCTCGGGATGGAAAAGGGCTGATCTGTGTCCAGGGCATCACCCTGAAGTTAGTCCTGCCCTTACTACTGGTGACAGGGGAAGGTCTTAGAGGTTGCTTTCACAGGGAAGAAGGCTGCTGACTCCCAGGTTGTTTTTACATAACACTGGGATGCAGTGCAAGATACGCTAGCTAATGCTTGTGACTACCAGACTGCTCCATTCTAAAATTACACCCACTAGATTAGCTGCCTGGACAAATTCCAGTCGCACTTTTCCCTCTCAAAGGCGTTGTTGTTTTTACTTCAGGTTTAAACAGAGAAAAGAGCAAGCCAATATCTGCAGCCTCCTTTGGCTGCAGTGAGAGGAAGAGCTCTGCCTGGTTTCTTAAGTACATGCAGTAGAGCAAGGCAGTCCACAGTGCTGGGTGCGTGGACTTGTCCTGCTCTACCACCCAACTAAAGCTTTTGTAGCCTTTTGTAGGTGACAAGGAGACGACTTTGGGAGAAGCTAAGAAGAAGTGCACCAAGGCTGGGAGTCACTCCCAAGTGCTGTCCTAGCCTGCCACCCAGTGCCGGTTTCTGGCACTCAGAGCTGCTCATGTGCTCCTGCGCTGCAACTGGGAGCCGGCATGGAGCCCAGCGAGTTCTTCCTGCACCCTGTTGGAATACACCTTCCAGAGTTACTGAAACAGATATTCAGGGCCTGTTAGAAATAAGCAAAATTTTAAAATAGGCTGCTTCTGGGGAAGTGTGTGACGACTTCCTCAAATTTCTTCTTGGTCCCAGTGGTCTCAGCAAGTAGGCAGTGACTCTTGGGTGTTGTGCAGTTGGGTAATGGGCTAGTAGTGTAGCTTCTGGGTTTAGTGCACCTTGAGCAAGAAGGGAAAGCTATTATTTCTGTGTTGTTGTTTTTTGGTTGGTTGGTTGGGGTTTTTTTCTTCCAGAACATCTTAGGAATGATCAGAGCTGTACAATCTCTTGACATGGTGATGGATCCAAACCAAATACATCCACAAATTTATGTTGAATTTGGCAATAGCTTTCAAACTGGGATCAGTGTGTCATCTTTATGTAAAACAGGTAACAGAGATACGAAAAGGTGATAATTCCGAAAGATACCACAAAACTACCTGAACCCCAGAGAAGAAGGGGAGGAAGGAATATTTTCTTAGGAAAGCAAGAATGGTTAACAGTGCTGTGGGATTGGGCTGTTCCAGGGAGAAGATGAAATATGGTGGTGCAGATGACAGTTCATTCACATGGTCACAAAAACATACTCCTATTACTAGGTTAAAAGTGCTTCAGGGGGAAAAGATGTTATTTTGTAACTTCTTTTCACATAAAATCTGGAGGAATAGTTTAAGGGATTGTTTTGATTATTTTAAGCATTTGGTTTGTTTGGTTTTTTGTTTTGTTTTGCTTTGATTTAAAAAAAAGATGTCTGTCACTTCACCATTAAATAAAATCTGTAATTGAGTGGTGTCACAGACAAATAATTAATTGTATGTAGAATCAATAGCTTTAATTGGGTAAATTAGGTAAAAATCTGGCACAGTCCTAGGAACTGCTGTAGTCAGTTGTTTGTAATGGCATGGACTAGAGCTGCCACACCAGTGTTTTATCAGCTAAAGAATTTAATAGAACAGCAGCCTTTGTGACTGTGGCCTGACATTCAGCCTTGACAATGCTGCCTGGATTTATCTAGGTGACCAGATATATTGAGATTTTGTTCTGCAGTGGAGGGGTGGCAGACAGGATGAGTGGTTATTTTTCTTTAAGTAGCAAGATAGTTTTTGCTGCCAACTGAATAGGAAGGGGCAGAGAAGAAAGCTTGTGATGAGGTGGCCCTGTTTTAAAGTGTGTGAGGTGCAGAGAACCAGCATAATATAGGGAAAGGTGAATATAGAAGGAGAGGATGAAAAACAAAGGTGTATTTACTCTGAAGGTTGTTTAAATGCTATTAATATGTATTGTAAATCTTTAAATGCCCTGCTATCCAAGCATTGTATTAAGTGGAAGAAAAAATCCCCACTGCTACTGATTTGCATTTTGTTATTAATACAGAGTAAAAGAGAAGAAAAACTGTCAGCAAGGTGCCTTAGCGAATCTTTATATAATAGTAACAATTTATGTATGGAAAGCAAATACTTTAAAAAAATGAGTAAAATGAATAGAAATGTAATTCAGAGCAGCACTAGCACTTCATCTTCATGTAATGATATGGGCAAAGCCTGAATTTCAACACTTTGCAGTGAATTATGGGACATGGTAGAGCTTGCAGGACTGCAGAAATAAAACACGATCAGTTATAATGTCCCATTAGGAAAAGGTGATGCAATGAATTCTTCTTTCATGGCCTAGCAATGACACATTTAATTTGCTAGGTTATTTACCCCCTGGATAAAATTCATAATCTCTCTCATAATATGAAAATATCTCCTCAGATACATTTGTGGGGAATCTCATTAGAAGGTTTTGCAGAATGTAATTTTCTGTCAGAGTTGAAAAGGCATTGGGCTTCATCAACAGGAAGGCTGGACTAGGAGCCAGAAAACCTGTGTTATATTCCTGATTCTGCTACTGTATGATGCTGGGTGAGCATCCTTGGTTGCTGAGGCTCTTTCCCATGACTCTTCCAATTCCATCTGTCATAGGTCAGCCGACTCACTTAAGACGCGTGGGCCAATCCAGCTCATTCTGGGTGAAATGTGTTGGAGTCATTTAACCTGTCTGTCAGGGAGGTAAGCTTCAGTGGGAGATGTGATGCATAGCTGTGAAGAGGCTGGACTAGTACTAGCTATGGTTGGGAGAGGACAGATGTCCAGAGCTGTGAGATATCAGCTTGAGACAGGGTGTTATATGTGCAAGAAGGTGTAGGATCCAGCAGCTAGTATTTCTGGATGCTCCAGGAAAGCTTTCACTAGTGTGGTTGTTTTCTTTTGGCTTGGTGCATAGGTTGAGGTGTTATAAAGAAGACTGTCCTTTATGGGATCAAGTTGGGAGCTACTATGCATGAAGAAATATGTGGTTAGATAAATAAGTGGCTTGGCTGACTCTCATATTTTTCTGGATTATGGAATCAAGAATGATCAAGATGCTGTTCACTAGAGAGAACTTCTTTTGAAGAAAAGCTATTTTAATTTAATTTTTTTTTACATCCTGAAAGGAGGCTTGAGAATTCTTAAAAAGCTCACCTGGAAACACAGTTTGCTTGCTGGTTTAAAATACCACATTCAAATCACCCCAGAATAGGCCGTTTCTCATACTATGTAGCATATCTGTCTCTACTAACAGGTATCTTCTAGTGCATTTCTATAGGTCTGTAAATATTCAAGATTTAGCTTTAATGAAAAATACTGTCTCTATATAAAGAAAACATAACTGTTTATATGCAAATGTTACAGTGCTATCTTTTTGGTTATCTCAGTTTTTAAAAATTCAAACAATGGCCTTCAGTCCTATTTAAATGTAATAAAATATAAAAAAAAATCACTTTCTCTCCAGAGATCCAAAAAGCTGAATATATTTTCCTACCTGATTGATGCTTTTCCATTTATTTTTAAATGTAATTTTCCCTGGGTAAGGAATTGTTCTCTTGAATGTCAAGAAGGAAATATTTCCCAAATCATAGTCTTGGATTGGCTGGCTCGAGCCTCTAATGAGATAGCTCTGTTGAGAGGGGGTAGGCTGGGGAAGCAGAGAACGGAGTGATTTGTCATGCTGGTTTTCCAGCCACTGCTAAAGAGCTGCTTTGTAATGCCAGCCTGCCAAATCTCCTGGCCACAATCAAATTACTCCCCTCACATGCACGCACATCCACACCCTCGCCCTTTAGATCTATCACTGACAGAATAGTTATTAAACAAAAACTCAGCCCAGGGAATTATTAATCGCCAGGCTTCATTTCTTTATCAAATGCTGTGGCCCGGAGGGAGAGCTCTTTAAGCTTTCAGAAAGACCATAGCACATTAATCACTGGAGGGAAGCGGGGTGTGGGCTTGGCATTTGTAACACTTGTCAGATCAGAAATGGGAGATACAGAGATCAAAAGAGATGTTTATGGCTTAGAGGTGAAAGGGTTCCACTTTTCTTGTTCTTTGAGTCCTTTTTTTACTGTTTGCTTTGGGATTTTGTTTTTGGTTTTACTCTGTTGGTCTCATCCTGGAACTTAGACCAACTCCGTGGCTCAGGAAGAGAAAGGCCATGAGTTATGGATGCAGTTTGCTGTGTACCCAGGAGCAAAACAGTGGCCACTGCTTTTGAGTGCCAGCCTGTCATATTGCTGCAGTGGTCCAGGCACTGAGCAGGCCCTAAGCTGCAAAGCTGGGAAGTTGGGGGTACTTAGGTGCTTGTCTGTGTAAACTAATTAAGTGGAGGTATCCAGCCCTGAAGATCAGCCCTGAAAAACATGCCTGACTTCTTGAAGGTGTAATACTGGGTTCACTATTATATGCAACAAATATATATACACATCAACTTAAAAAAATTACTACAATCACATCAGCTCCAGGCTGTATATAAGGCAGATTAAGTCAATGTTGTAGACTGCCTGTGGCTGGAAGCACTTAACCTGTGATTAGTTAAAGCATTAATTAACATTGACCTTGTTCACTGTAATCCTAAGACCTTTAGCCCCTGCAGTATGTGAGGAGGTTGTTACTCCTGGCAGGGAACCCTCTGAGGAATGTAGTGTAAGCTGCTACTCAGTTGACATGTTTTTCCTCCTAAAAGGATGGTGTATCAACAGAAGCATTTATTGTAAGCCTTCAGCAGCACTGCACTTTGCATACCTGAATCTCTGTTACCTGAAGAGATTCTTCAAACTATTTAAGAGATGGGTTTGCAAGTTCAAGTCATATCCACTTACATGCATCATCTTTTCTGCAGCAGAAAACTCCCTGGTTTCTTACTAATACCTTAGCTTGAAATACATAATAATTTCATCATATATTGTAAACACATGCCCACTTCCAATATGTCCTGGAGATAATCATCAAAACAGCCTGCTTCTTCAAAATTATACCTGTCTATATAAAATATGTATTTAGAGAAAGAGTATGACTGTATGAAATCTGTGCAAGTATGAGCAGGTAAAATCAGCTTAGTGATTTTGTAAATAAATATCAGCTTTTCCCCACATAAGATAGCACCTTGAGTTTTGTTGCACTAATTTCCTATCAGAACTGTCCAGGGGTTTGGATGCAGTGAGAGCACTGCAGGTATATAAAATTTCCCTATCTCACAGGGACACTTAAGGGGAAAAATAATCTTTAATTCTCTGGTATATACAAGAGGTTGCAGTAAGGATCCCAAGCTCATTGAAGAATGGGGTGTGTATTAACATGCATTTATACCGTGGCTAGCACACAGCCTGATTTTGTACAGCCCTGCAGTTAGCCAGAGCTCCTAGGCATCACTGTAACATAAATATTCTGGAAGAATAACGGGGCTATTTGTGGCTCTTGAGGGCAACTAATGTATCTGGTATGCAGCATGCTTGTCAAGTCTTCATCTCTTATTTATCCAAGCATCCAGCAAGAGAGAAGAAACAAACCACATTTTCTGTGCACAGACAGAAGGAATAAGAGGAGGAATGGATTGCATCAAATGGATTTTGAGAGAGCCACAAAACACTTGTTGCATGTTGTCCTGACACAGCAATATGATATTTGTGTTGTGATGTTGTACCAATATGTGAGATGATCTGTTTTCTTGGGAGTCTCATGTCTGGCAAGGCAGTCCCCCAACTGAGACTCACTTCTTTCAAAGGGATTTTGTCTGTGCATGTGTAAACAACAGCCAATTCTTTGGCATCTCCAGAGCAACCTGTGTAGGTTTAAGCACTGAAAAACTGGAATGACCTACAGTTTTGCAGGCAAACAACTGAAATGATTAACTGTACTCTCAAGCATATCATCATACAATGAAAACCATGTCAACACACTACTGTGACTGACTATAAGGCAATCTTCCTAATGAACAGCATGGCAAAAGTGAGAGTATGGGCTAAGAAAAACAGTCAAGGAGTCTGATTTGTCTGTCAAGAAAGGCCTGAAAACTCCATACCTTTGGAAAGACTTTGCATAGCAGGAACTGTCTCTGTCTGTTTATTGTTAATTGAATCCAGCACTGAAGGAATTGCTTCTGTGTTGTTAAATAGTTTATCCCCCATGTGGTATTTTTGGGCTTTGACCATTTTTCAGAAGAGGACCAAGTATGTTTTGTTTCCATTTTTATCCCCAGTTTATAGTTTTGTCAGAAACAGTGTGCAGATGTTAAAGTCCCTAACTCCTGAAATACACTCCTAGGAACTGGTTTTGCTGTGACTGTCAGGGTATATTTCAGCTAGTACTTGGAGAATCTTGGAATCAGTGAAATTTGAGTTAGGATTTTTGCAGTAAAAGAGGAATTATTAGAAGATAAACTCTGCATAGTAAGTAGCACATTAACTTTTGTTCCATCGCAGCTCTTTTCCCACCTTTCTGTGAGGAGCAGTGGGTGAATTTCTTCATGAGGGTTTGTAGTCAGGGCATACATGTCTCTAACAGGTCAGAAAACCAATAGATCACAGGAAGCTTTGAGGTTCTAACATGTACTTGGTCGTGAATGTTTTCATTTGACAACATTTTTTTCCTCCCTTAGCTCTGCCCTAGTTTGCTTTGTATCTGCAGAACCTAGCAACAGGTTCCTTGCACTTAGTGCTTTCCTTGCATCAGATTACCTCAGGTCAGCTGTTCCACCATGTCTGTTCTTGGGCTATGTCTTGTTCCCCTATGGCAGAGCTGAGGTAATTTACTCTTCTTTCAGAGCAGAGTACATGACCCCAAATGGCACTACAAGTATGGAATGATAAAATCCTGTGCACAGGCTGTTACTCCTGAATAGCTGATACACATAGCACAGATATAGGGCACTCACATGGGCTCAGCAGTTCTCATAGCAGTGACATCTGCATTTTTCAGATGAGGATGTGGCATGGGCATGTGAAGTGGAGACAGTGGGTAAGTGGCTGAGGATAAGGAATTAGAGAAGCCTTGGGACTGAACAAGAGACAATTTCCTTCTAAAGCATTTTTAAAATTTAATTCATGAGCACTGAAACAAGGTTTTAGCACATCCTGCACTGCATGTTTAATGGTAGTGGCTGATATGTCTCAATACAGGCTCAGCTGCAGACTTGGAAGAGCTTTCCTGGTGCCTACAACAATACTATCTGCCTTATAGTAATCAGTTCCTGGTAGAACCAGCCTTGAAATATGGTGGAAAGCAGGTTTGTGTCTGTATTTACCTGCTTCCAGGGCTTTAGTTTCAGTGTAGGTCTGTAGCATCCAAGCCAAAATTATTAATCCTAATGATAACCTTTACCAGTCGCTTCACTGAGTTAATTTTTCCTCTCAGAAGATATATTTTTTATATTAATATATGTGAATATATTTATATGCATATATATTTACATATTTTATACATATTGTAGATATAAATATGTGTATGAATTGATTCTAAGTATGAGCCACGTCACAGTGGAGAAGATACTGAAAGATATGTCTCTACTAAAGATGTAACTCTGATGCAGAGGTAACATTCTGCTGTTTCTTTTGACTGAAATATGCAGGAATAATTCTCAATGTTAGTACCTTCTATTCTGCCTATTAATTGTGTTATGATAACACTTAGCAGACTGACTTGACACAGAATCCATGTTAGAGTTAGTGCTGGAGAGACACCTAACAAGATAGTCCTCACCACCACACAGTCAAACCAGGGTTGGCAGGGGACAGAGGAGGAAGAGATCCATTAGTATTGCCAAGCAGGTATAAATGAGTCAGAAACAACCCTCCCTGGGAAAATGTATGCTCTACTGGAGCCATAGACTCCCACTGTCACTGTGATACACAGCTCTCTCTCTGCTAATTTGGTGGGACATCCAGGAGCCATTTTTATTTCTTCCAATATTACTTCTGTGTTGTCACTGATTTCTCTTCAGCAACTGGAAGACCTTGTGTAACGACTGGACTCTACATCATCTCAGCTGTGAACCAGGTGGAATGCTGCTGAGCACATGCCAAGGAGCTGTTTTGCATAGAATCACAGAAAATGGTGGGGAAGAGTCCTTGAGTACTCATAAACAGAAAGGGATCTGCTCCACCTAACTTGCCCTGCCTGCCTTGCCTGTTTTGTAAAATGGTAGAGACTCTCAGACCTCTGTGTTCAATCCATCCCACTACCATACCATTCCTAATGTCACCTTTACTTAACTTCCCCTTGCTTCAAGATGTACCATTACTGCTTGTCATACTTACCTACTCTTTTTTTCCCTCTTATAAACTATTTTATCTGTTATTTTGAGTCCTTTCAGTTTATTCTTCTGTTTACCTAACAACTGCAATTCCTTTGTTTTTCCCTCATGCCCATGTATTTTGTCTCTCTGCTTATTCTCATCACTCAGTTCTGGAACACTTTCAATTGGACCACATTTTTCTTGACCTCTTGCTAATACTCCCTGGCTGGGAGCTGGGACTGTGGGAGGGAGTGGGAATCTTACCTTAGAGAAATCCCTGGTATCAGGTTTTGTAAAATGGGGATTGGGGGAGAAGGGAAGAAAAGCAGAAGTTTGAGAAAGTGACCAGAGACCTCCTGTAAGTTTCAGGGTAATTTGCTGATATGAGGTCAGAGTATTTAGCACTAAGAAATACAAAACAATGCACTTCACAAAGAACTTCTTAAGTTAAACACACGTATGTATGTATGCACATGCAGGGATCATGTTTTACTCTGCTGCAACCTCTTTGGGGCAAAAAAAAGATGTCAACGAAGACATCATCGCTATGTGCAGAGCTGGTAAAAAATAAAAAAACAGTTAAAATATCAGGTTGCATGAAAGAGGGGAGAATAACGTAGAACATATTAGAGTAGGATTACATTGATTGGTGTTCTAGCTCCAACTAAACTACTGCGTTAATTTCTGGTTGCTTCATTTCTACATGGCCATTGCAGAGACCAAGGCAGACAAGAGCCCCAAAAATTATTAAAGACACAGCATGGGGGAATGGGAGAGTCTACGCCAGATGAAGTTAAAAAAGACTAGGATTACTTAATTTGAAAAGTGCAAAGTAATAGAGAAGATAACAGACAAGAGAAAATGAATTTCGTTCTGTCCCATGGTCTAAATGCAAGTCAGCTCTTGATGAAATAAAAAGGCACAAATTTAATATGGATAAAAGGAAATTTTGATCCCAGTGCAGCATAATGGCCAGGTACCTTGGACTGACTTTTGTGTACCTCACACAATTCAATGCAAGACAGAAATACAGCAGTATTTCTGAGCTGTTTTAGATAAGAGGACCACTGCTCTGTGTCCTGGGCCAGATCTGCTGCTGCAGGACAGATGGGTCATCTAGGTGGACAGTGTGCCTATATTTCTCAGGACTGAGCCCTTGCTGAACACTCTGCTGTACAAGTGCTTAATTTTCCATTAACTCTTGCTGCAGATAAGCTTGCTTTGTAGTGTCACTCCTTGCTATACTTGCAGTACACTTCCCTAGTCATAGGTTTCTAGTACTCTCAAATGAATCAGAGCTGGTAGTTGGCAACCTCACTTGAATAAATAGATCTTTCAAGGGAAGTAGTTTTTCATGTTGTGTTTTATGTAGAGAGATAAACAGCATTTTTCACCTTTTGTTATTGTCTGAACAATGTAAGCACAAATATTGCTGAGGATCATTATGCCTGATGTATCTTGGGAATACATCATGTATCAAGAGCTGTAAGCACAAATATTGCTGAGGATCATAATGCCTGATGTATCTTGGGAGTACATCATGTATCAAGAGTAAAACAGAGGTAGAAGGGAGGAAAGACTTTTAGTAGTTGCAACTCTTACCTTTGTCATGACTTAGCAAAACTACCTCCCTGTGAGACAGCCTGTGTAGCTCCATGTGGCCATTGTCTCCAGTGATTTTTCTCAATTCAGCTAATACAGCTACTATCCAGAATATGCCAGCTGGTTTGAGAAAAGCTGAGGTCAGGGAAAAAAAACTTGATATTACACCATTTCAAAGAAGAAGATAATTGAAATCAAGAGGAATTTGGTGGACTTCCTTGAAGTGTCTCCATTTGCATTTACACTGCTGTCATAATTTTGTGGTTTGAAGCTCCTTTTCCATCAAAAAACTCTTTCTATCATCTTGGGAGCATCTCTAAAGCTACTCGATTGGGCTTTGGCTCTTAGGTTTTAATCAGGCTCAAGAAAGGATTCTCTTAATTAAAGCTCCTGATTGAAGGACATCTAGGAGGATTCCATAATTATTGAAAGAGAGGAGGATTAGGAAGGAATTAACTCCCAAAGTTCTGGTTTTCTGGCCGTTTACAGTATCCTGCCAGAATTCAGTGCTAATTGCTTCATGAACAGAAGGGATAGCACAGCACTGTCTGGCAGTGGAAGCAGGCACTGGTCCTTCCTTGTGCATCCTGGAGATCCCTTTGCAGAAAGGAAAGGAGCCTTTATTATCAGGGCATGGCTGGTTCTATCACCATGACTTTGTACACACATAGAAGTTACTGGGCAGTGACCAGGAGTGTGAATTTGAACTGCACTAGCAAAGCTGCATCAGTGCATGCATTCATAGGGCTAACATGTCACACAAAAGCATGTGCTGTCTCTCAAGAACCAGAAGAGGAATTAGTGCAAAGTGGGTTGTAAATTAGTCATGCATGTAATAGCCCTATATGAAGCTCCAGCTCTGTTGGTAGGGAGGAAAAGGCAGCTGGGTAATGGGTGGGGGAGCTTGTGTGCCAGTTGTGAGAGTAGCCTGGCTAGGGGCAGGCTGCACATCTTTGTTAGGTGTGCCAGGGCACCTAAAGAAGGAGGACACTTTAGTTAACTCCTGGCTTTCTACTCCATATATGGCTCAAGGAAACCAAGTGTGTTTGAGGAACTGGGAATAGTGGGTTTCTTTACTAGGAAAGGTGTAGGCTCTTGATAAATTCAAAGACTTTAGTGGCTATGCGGAAGAGAGATATTTAGGTGGTGAAAATACCAGGTTGTTGTGGTACATTCATCTACATTCAGACCGTAATATCTGCTAAGAACTTGGTAACCTGAAAGAACCTTATTTAATTGCTTACAGAGAAAGGAAAAATGTTGAATTCTGTATTGTCAAGAACACAGACTGAGGCCTAAAAGTTGCACTTCATAGAGGTAAAGCATTTCTGAGAAAAGAAATTTGAAATGGTCATCCTCCAGGGATTTAGACTATTCAGCTAGAGCAAGGCATTTGAAGGGAAAACTACCAAAGTGCAACACCAGAGAATGAATGGGGTCCTAGGTTTAATAGAGATTGGTATTATTCAAGTAAATGTGACACAGAATAAGGCTATGAAGGGGACATGGCAATAACAATAACTGAAATTAAACACTGAAACAATGCTAGCACTCAAACAACATTTTAGGTCTGCATGTGGCAGGTCCAAAGGGGTATGTGATTCACAAAAATGTATTCATAGATTGTTAGATAAAATGCTTTTTATAATGGTACGATATACTTGAAATGCAAAAGTTTGGGGTAGGTATTGGAAATCACTTTAACTGAAGTTACTTAACTTTCAAAAGAGGCAGATGGTGTTTTTTAGTGTGGTTGAACCAGCCCAGCTCCTAAAATCTCTGTGCACTTGATAACAACCCACAACTATTTACAATTGAGTGAGGTGAGTTTTCCCAGCTTACAATCAAATTGCAGTGGCAGAACTGGGATCAAGGTAGGAGAATTAAAACTCTCAGCACTCCTTATTCTTGCCACTAGATTAAACTCATACTTCCACACTTCAGCACAGTACAGCCTTCATTAGGAAAAACCACTTTAAACAAACAGATGAAGTGCACATAATATTTTTACTCCTCAAAATCTGGAATACTATATGCCATTAACACTGAGTCATTGAAATCGCTTCAAAATGAAACACTATAGTGTGTTGTGCCAATGCCTTAAAAGCCTTTGTGTTAAGACTTAAACATGGGAAACCAAAACAAAACTCCAAACTTGAAATTTTCAGTCTAGGCATCACATTTCAGTCTTAATGCATGGGAAATATCAAAGTATTATGAGCCATCATGTCCATACAGAGAGGCAGATAAAAGTCTAAAGTTGACAAAGATCTGACTGCAAATAGGATACACATTTGACTGAAGGTAATTAACCACTGGAACAGATGGTAAAAGGACGTGGTAAATTAATCACCTAGAGTCTTTAGATCAAGATTGGATGTCCTTCCTTATGAAATAGATGGCACAGTTCAGCTATAAATTATTGCACTTGAGGATTGTATTGCTGGGTGAAATGCTCTGGACTGTATCATATGCAGGGAATATAATGGTCCATCCCTCCAGACCTTGCTATCCATGAATCCATTATATTAGCTTGAAAAGTTATATTTCAACAAAGTAGTTGCAGACTGTTAGATTCACGGTGTGCAGTTTTAGAAGTTTCCAAATATTCTTTCATTCTATGTTCTACAGGGTCTGAATTAATCTTGTTAATATTGTCTAAAAGCATGCAAGTGTAAAATATGAACGTTTTCTTTTTACCACATTGATTCCCATATCTCACTAAAACAAAAAGTGGTCTTCAGGCAAATATCGATTGTATTCCCCACAGTTTCATTGCTCCAGGTCTTGGGCAGGTAGGTGATAGAAAATTTTCTTCTCCATCTCTCTTGAGCAATATGAAGGAAGTTGTGTCCTAGGGCAAACAGGGGCTCATCACACCAGTATATCTCCACTTTTGATTGCTTGAAGAGTTCTTTGACAGAGGACTACTCCATTGCTCTGGCTGTGGGAAAACTGTAGTCTGCTGCTCCCTGGTCTGCTCTTTTTTGCCAGAGTACCAGCCTACCATATTCTTATTTGTCTCTTCACAGTGTTAGGACAATGAATATTATTTCAGTATCTTTCAGATGAAACATGTGAGCTGCAAGTCATATGCCTGAACTCAGGCATCTAGTACTATCTCAGACACAGCTGAACATCCTGCCTGAACTTCAGCTGTTGCTGTGAAGGGTGTCAGTCTATCCCCATAGTCTTCTGAGCAGTAGCTGAAAACTAGATAGGATAGCCAATGCTACATGGACTGGCTCAGGATACCTGTATTAATGCCTTGGTTATCTCTGAAATGTTTTTTGCTATTAAAAATCCCAGTCAGCTCTTGGCAAGTCCTAAGAAACTGACCTAATCAGGCTACAATTTGGAAAAATACTTTGTGCCACACAAATTTCATCCCCACATTTTTATTTGCTTACAATAGCCTTTACTTCTTGTCCTGAACTCCTGTGTTATGGTGCTGAACACCTCTATGTGGTTGCTGGATTTCAGAATGCACTCATCTGTGGTGATGCTTCCTTACAATGTTTTGTAAAATGTTTGAGGATCAAAAGTATATCTTAGTACATCTTCAATGTTTAAGATCAAAGCACTCTGTGAGAGTTATATATAGAAAGTGATGGGTTTTCCTCCCTTATTACAGGACAAGGTTATCAAGACATGATTTATGATGTTTGGGGTTTCTGGTTTCTAACATTCAACTTTTCACCAGAGAGTCATTTGAAGAATCATTCAAAGAGGGACTGCAGAGCCCTTTGTGAGTCCTAAGGTGAACAAATCATGGTAGAAACACCCCAAAATAATAATTTGCTTCTCAGATATCTTGGTCCTAGTGAATTTTCATTGTCAGTCCATGCACATGTTAATACCTTTTGTGATTATGAGAAACAGCCTTGCATATCTACAAGGCAGTTTTTAGTCAAGCACCAGGGAAATAACATTTTTAATATCCAGCCCCCTAATGCTGCTTAAATTAAATCAGTTTCTCTCCTTTCTCTATTCTTAATTCTGATTGACCCTTCATACTCATTTGAATTACATTATTTTTCTGTCTTCATCTATTCTCAAAGTTTATAGTCCCTTGGTTAGAAAACCATAAACATTCGGCTCCACTCATATATAACCAAGATTAAAGCTGTGTATGTAAATCTGGCAGCAGAGTAGTATTTTTGGCCACTCTTGAATTGTAGATATATTTCTTCAGTAATGGCTGAACAATACATCATATTCACTTTTTCAATCCCCACATAAATATGTAAACCAAAATTGCAACAAATATTTTTGCTGACAGGTGACTACTGAACTTAAACACCTGAGAAACTCAGGTGACATCTGTGAACAAATGGGGCTATTGATTCTTTCCATGTTACTACATGTAATTCTGCTTCACTTGCATCACAATTAGAAGTTGTACAAGAGAGCACTCAAAAGAGAGACCATTGAGCCAACCCCCCTCCGCAGTAAACTCTGTGGTATCTGTGATCTCTTGCTTAGGTATATAGTAACCTAATCTGCCCTGTACTACTTCAAGCTCATTTATTTTCTGAATCCCACACATACTCCTACACATGCAGCTGCATTGAACTTTCTGGGGGATATCACAGGTCTGCCCAGGCAATTATGTGGATATGTGGGTTTACATATTGAAGGTGATACATGAATGTGCTGTAAAGGCTGCTGTGTTCAAGCTCCCTGTACACCATTTTGAAAGCACAGCATTGCTAACTAAGGATAAACTTGTCTCATCTGCTCAGGTTTTCCTGGCCATTGCTGTCTGCAACACTTATTGCTACTTCAAGTCCTCTAGGAACATGTGAAATCAAAGCTATGGACCCTTGCACAAAGTTTGCTGTGGGCTCTGTTTGGTTGATGGGAACCCACAGAGTTACAGCACAGCTCCTTGTGGCAGCCCCAGGAGAGAGGCACTAGGTCTAACACTCCATAGGGCTTCAGGAGCAAAGCTCTCCATGTTTGCTTGGAATTGTTTAAGCACAGGTTGTATGCTATAAGTAAGCAGGTCTGTGACAGCCATCCAGACCTCTTGTACACATGTAGCTGATGGCCTCATTTCTAGACAACCCTGTTTTGAGTCTGCACCAGCAGCTCTCTGCATGGCAGACTGTTTTCTCCAACTTCTGTTTCCTAGGGCTGCTTTTTTGCTCACTCTCCCCTCATTCCCTCCTTACAAACTACACTTTTCATCACAAAAATTCCCTGGTAAGCTCTAGTCTCTAACCCACTTCAGACCCTAACAAGATGCTTTTTACCTATAAAAACAAGACACTTCGTCACTAGTCCTACTTTCCCCTGCTTTATGGAGCACTCTGGTTTCATACTGCACATTAATGGCCTTTTCCATTCCCTGCTGCACCTGCGTCTCTGTCTCTTTGCCCCCAGTGCCCAGCCAGACGGAGCTGTATCCATCTCACACACACAGGAACCTGCAAGTACAGTCTGGTCTTGCTGTCAGATAGTTCCACCACAAAGCTCTTCACTTTAAGTTAGATTAAATGCCCAAGGGGTTTGGCAGACTGATGCTCTCTGCTTTCACTGACTCAGTCCTGGTTTTAAAATTCTGTACTCCAAGCACAAATAAAGAGTGATTGAAGCTAATCTCTGGTTTATCTAATTTTGGGCTACAGACTCTTAGTCTGCTGAATAAGCTTGGACAACCTATCTCCTAGAGAGAGAGCTTTCAGAACCTGAGCTTTCCTACAAATAAATATAAATTACAGCCCCCTGGTTGCTTGAAAATATATATAAATTTGAGGAATATACTGTATTTTCAAGCCTGGATCTATAGGGAGATGTAATGTTTTCTACCAAGTCACATAATGCAGCAAGGAAAAGAATAGGCAGGTTTTTAGACACAAAAGTATTTCTGAATGTGCAGCCAGCCTGACCTGTATTTGAGCTGAAATTTGGTCTGCATTGAGTATGTCAGGGCATTATTTCTCCAGCTTCATAATGTTGTATTAGCCTTAGCAGGAACTCATTAATTTTAGTGACTGGAAGCTGTTGCAAACACAGAAAAATGCAGATCAGAGGTAAAAGTCCTCTTAAAGGTGAGGGGGGTGGGGGGATGAGGAATAATTAAAAAAAAAAGAAAGAGAAAATAGAGGATGGAGCAGTAATTGGGCCCAACCACAGCAGTCTGGCAAGGGGAAGCTATTTTCCTTCTGAGTCAAGTCAACAGTGAGGTAAGCAACTAATAAATAATAGAATCTCTACATGAAAGCCAACTTTTCATCTTGCCACAAACCTCCTGTCAATATGGGAGAAGGTCTGCAGGAACTAGGGAGCCCTTGATTACAGGGACCATGATTAGAATTAAATTCACTTAAAGGAATTTGTCTGTTTCCTCCTCATCATCATGAACTGCTTCTCAGAATCAGCTCTTGACTCCTCTTTCCTCGGTTTGCAGTAGCTGGATGTTTCACAGGTGACAGCTAAAACTGTCAAGCAGCAGCATCTCTCTAGGAAAGTAATTCAGAATGGGCCCTTAGGCAGTGCTTCAGGCTCCAGATCCATATATAACACTCTGCTCAGTGTATGCAGTTTGGTTCAGATGGAGGAATCAGCTTTTGTGTGTTAAAGGATGACACCAGAGAATGGGAAGACACTTCTTGAAACCTACCCTCTGGCACCACCAAGGAAGATCATATCTCATACTCAAGGAGGAATGGATGAAGACGGAGGCCAAACAGCATCTCAGCTCCTTTAATCTTAAAAGTGTCTTGACACTTGGATTGAAACTGATGCAGGTTCAGGACCCAAAGGCTACTTTGTTTTATGCTTTGTCTAAAAATAAATGAAGGATGAGTTCCCAAGGATGCTTAGGCCCATGTATAAGTCATTGAAGGCCAAAAGTCCTCCAGCTTGAGGTTTAAAGAATATGTTTTTTAGGGAGATACTGTCTAGTATTACAAAAAACACACTTGCCTAGATTATATACGTATATAACCCCATTAGTTCTCTTACATTTTCATCCTGGACACATGGAAAAATACTTTAAAGTTTGGAATGAGAAAACCAGTCCTTTCCTTCACCACAGTTAGTAACAGCCAGATCTGAATTGCAACCACGTGGTCCAGCAAGTACTGGGCTTTGCTGTCAATCAGATTTTATTCTTAGTTTTGCCATGACTCATTGCTATGAGATAATCATAGTTCACTTTCATGTTTGTGTTTTTCTTCCTATGCTAGAACTCAGGAGTTGGGAATCTGTTATTAGATGCCTGGACCAAACTTAGAACAGGATGTGGGAAACTCTGTAGAAGTTCTCTACTTGCTATTGTCAAATGAGCAAATGAAGTTAAACGGCATTGCAGCTGTTTGTCCTGGAGTTGGGAATAGGAGTAATGGGAACAGCATGCTTACATTTTGTTGTCAGCTGGCCAGGAAAAAAGAATATGTATGAAATATATTAATTTAACAGGTTATATATGAAACATGGCCTGGTAACTAGAGTCTTGGTATAGCTAAACTAATGCAGACTTTTTATGTGACTTGTGGTGAGTTGGTTAATAAACTTTAAATTTATGACATTTGTATTTACACACCTTGTGGTGCTGTTGAGAGTGTAACTCATTAAAGGCTTAAGGTACCCAGAAGGTGGTGGCAGGAGTGTCAGCTCAAGGCCTACAGCACACACATTCATAGTGTGCTGTGATAACCCAGCTCTGTGCTCATTCTTCTGAGTATGGACTAAAGCTGTGAGGGAGTGTAAGGACCAGGCTCACAACTGTGGTATTTATGGGTATTCAAAGCTCACCTAAGAGAGTTTACATCACTCCATTTAGGGACTGGTGTCTTTACATGTTGTGCATGCATAGGAAGGGAAAAAGAAAGGATATCCAGCTCCTGTATGAAATCTGAATCTAGGTTGTGCCTTCATTTCAAATTACTGCATTGAAGTGTTTCCGTGCAAGACAGCAATTTGAAGTAAGCATTTCTGTCTCTGATCTCAGATTGCTCAGGACAGCACTGGAGCATCATGTATGCGGTAAACAATATATATGAAAGTCTCTTATATTATTCTCCTACTGGTGGGTTGAGATCCTTGTGTATGCATGTAAATCCTGGAAAAAATAAATACAAATGTGTCTTTGTGGCTTTCCCCCTTGACTTCTGGATAATCTGGATCCTTGTATATTTTCTCCCTTTGTAATACCCCAAGATGCAGCTCCCTTTGGGAGTTCCCTAATCTGTGTATCAGTGGCAATCCTATAATCCCATATAATTGTATTAGTCTCAATAGCAGATTAGCTTCAAGTGCCCCTACAGACAAGGAGCTGTCAGCTCTGCTATTGTTTCCCACTTAATGTGATTCCAGACAGCAAAGAAGAAAAGCAGCTGAGAGCCCTCTGTCTCACATTACAGCCCACAGTTTCTAAACCAATTAAGAAAAAGGGATTTACAGTCAACTGGATTAAGGGCTCTGTTTATATTATCCCATATTTCTTTTTATAATACCTTCCATTTTCTATCTAGCCTTGTAATCAACTACCCTTTTCTGTGCCTTTTGAAACACCCATCCGTGTCCTTACCTATCCATTTACCAATCCATCTCACATGTAGGATTTCAGCCATCTGTCTGGTTAACTTCCCCAGCCTGCTTTATCACATATTTGTTTAGAGAACACATGGTGTATGAAGCATACCAAGTAATGCTGAGATTAAAACTGATGCCTGATTTCAGATCAGTTTCAAGATGACCTCACTAATATAAGTACATTTGTGAGACAGTGTCTGGGCAAATCTCTCCTTTCTGCTAGCTCAAACATACTACCACCATCCTTATCAGGTGCCAAGCAATGCTGGTATGTAAACAACACAACAGTTATTTAGCAGGAAAATGACACCTATAAAATCCTGCAACACTCACAGAGGAAGAGGTAAAATGAAACTCCAGCAGCACCATTTTAATAAAATGAAAGATCATCTTGTCAGCTTGGTCCTTGGTCTGGTCAGCTAAGTAACAGATCAAGGACAGAAGATGAGACTTTGCTCTCACAGAGGTGTTGCTTTTGCTGTGACATTGTTAATGATGGCTGGAGAATGTGAAAACACCACTTCATAGGAGAACAGACAGCAGCAATCAAGACCCTAGGATCTGGTCACCACTATGGTTTGTGCAATTAGAAATACATACAAAAAGTCAAGCATCAGCTACCAACAGTAATCGTTTTCTTTCACTTGATGAAAATAAATCAATAAAATAAAGTTCTCCATATTGCCAAAAATGTCTCTGTTATCATCCTGTAGGGATTATACCTTGCATTCCCTTGAATTCCTACTTCAGCATAAATTCACACTAAGGGACATTAACACATTCAGGTGACTGTGATTTTATGTGCTTTCCTACATGGAAATTGCCCAGTGAATACATTTCTTCATGATCTGGTCTTATGGCAAAATTAGTTTGGAGCTGTCCTTTCTCTGAATGGAAATCCTTTTCCTAGTGAACACCATTTCTCAAAAAAAATTTTTTTCTCAATCAGCTTAATATTTAAACAGGTTTAAATTTTAAATCTCACTGTACAAACCACTTAGATTTTCAAATTACAGTAATACTTCAGGTTTCATTTTTAAGGCAATGAAATATATATAATTCATTCCATGAATCTTAGATAAAGTTGATATTATGATACAGTGCAATTTGCTGCCTTGCAATGAAGCTTTACAGCTAAGGTGAGCTCTTCCACTTCAGGCTGTAGCTTTATTACAAACGGCTTTAAAAGAAATAAGGATGAAAAATGAGAAATGAAGTGTTCCAGTAGCTGGAGAACTCCACAGCCAATGGCTCTTTTAGCATTTGTGCTTATTCATGGAGTGCTCACGGCAAAGTAGTGCTCCATCTCACAGTTTCCTTGGGGCAAGGAGACTCTTTCACTGAATGACCTGCCTGCATTATACCTTTGAACCAGATATGTTCAGAGGAAAGCTCAGGGAAAAGGATAAACAACTGAGACTGAAAGGACTGATGACAACCAAAAGAATAAAGCAAATAGGCAAAAGCTTTTAAAAGCAATGATTAGTTTTCAGAACTTTAACAGTTGGGTCCCAAATGTATTGCATTTAAAGGTGTTTTTCTGGTTTTTCAGTTTAGTATTTCTTGCTCCTAAAGCCACCTAAGAAAGCCAGAAGATTAAGAAAAAGAAGTGTTTGAGTTCCAGATAAGCCAATAAACTCAGCTCATGCAGACACCCCAGGTCTAGCTCATGTAACAATGCCTGCTCCATGTCTTTTCTGTTTGCTGCTGCAACACTGATGCCACTGAGTACTATTAGAGGGTTTGCTAAAGTCTCCCAGTATTCCAGTAACAACAACTGCTTGCAACACCCTTCGATAAGCAGTCAGCAAAGAAAATTACTCAAGAGTGGCACCTAAAAATGGAGATACCCCAAATAACAAATTAATCCTGACCCTGGACCAGCTGGGTGCTGCTTGTATGACAGCAGTTGATTCAGGAGCCAGATGGCAAATGAACCTTATACTGTTATATGATGATGGAAAATCATTCAAGATCCAGATGGAGCTGGATTGCCAGTTTGACAGTCTTAATGCAGGCTACTTAGCACCTATTTTCCAAGAGTGGCATAGTTATCTCCAATGCTCAGAAAGATTTTTGAAGCAGTGTGAGTGTATACTCTGGGATGGCCTAAGGATGCAAGAAGATGTTAGTGTTAAGGTGAACAGTTGCCAACACTTCAGCATTACTCAGGTTGTCAGGCCTTGGTTCTGGCCTGCCCTAGCAGAGCTGTTACAATCAGCACTGATGTGAGCTACATTTTTGCTCATAAACATTCCCAAGATTTATGAGAGTAAACACAAGTTGTGAGCTTAGCTTCTAAAGATTTCAGGCAGTAGCAATCTGGAAAAATTGATGTTTACACAGAAATCCTGTACCTTTCATAATTTGAAGATGCTGCTGCCATGGTATATTTCTGTCAGCTTGCCCAGAATCAAATCTCTTAGTGATAACCACAGAGAGCTAGGAACATCCAACTCATCATGGGGAGGTGGAATCAATTGAATACAGAAATACTTAGTTGGCAAAGACAGGATGAGTATCAGAGGGATTACTAAAGAGATCTTCCATATTCACCTTCAGAGATATTTCTGGAAACACTTCTCTTTCTATACTGCTCTCTTTTTTTTTAAGGAAGATCACCTGAAAATTTCCAGAATGTGGTCTCTGGAAGATTCTGTTCTTGTTTTCTTTAAAGCTTTTTATAGGGAAAAAAATGTGGCATGGTGACATTAGAACATCTTAACATCTAAAAATCAGTTTAGTACAAGCTTACAAGAGATGTACATGTGATTTTTAAAATCTGATTTGCTCTTTCATATAATGAAAGCCTGAAAGGTTGCACAGATTTTTAAGGCTGAGCTGATTCCAACTTGCCTTTTACATCAGGAATATCAGGTCTGATACATCTTGTCTCCTGTACTTTTGTATAAAGTCTTGCAGGATGTTTATCATTACATCTTCACTGAATTTTTAGCACTAAAAGTCAGTGCCTTTATGAGAAAAGAAAAATGGCAAACACTTTTAAACCAGCTGAGGATAAATCTCATCACTTGCTGACTGCTCAACTTCCAGTCTTGTGGTTTTGATGCTGTGATGATTTTGGTAACATCAGTAATTGCATAGTTTTTAAGGGATGAAAGTACTTTTTACCATATGAAAAAGCTATGGTTGGAGGTAAAGATACTCTTCAAAGTAAAGCAAGCATATTTTCAGACCCTTCTCCTATATCATAAGAAAGAACACAAAGCCACAACACTGTATTTTAGCAGATGCTAATAGACAATAATACAAGAAAAGCTCCTTGATAATGTTTATTAGTTCCATTCTTATTGGCTGAGAGCCTTCCTCTGCACAGTATTTCCAAGAGACACACCTCTTATCCATCTCCTCTCCACCAAAAAGAGGGTTGATACTGCACACAGTGCATACAGCAAACAACTATTTAGATATATTTGTGTATAATAAGAAGTGTAGGAGGCCTTCCTCTGCTTTTATGTCACAGCATCTCTGGCTTCAGCTTCTCTCATAAGACGTCTACTAATGATTAAATCCTGTCGGCAAAGCAGTGAATTAAATGTGTCCAAAAGGCTTTTGGGCAAGGCAGAGTTCTTTACTGAGAACTAGTCTGCTATAGTAGTAATATCTGCATAGTGAATTAAGCAAACGAACTTGAAATACAAACCTAAAACTTATTTTCTAGTACTCACAGTGTGAAAAAGTCAGTCATGAGGAATACACTGCCAGCTCATCTTCTCTGCTGAGTAATGTTGCCAGTACACTGTTGCCTGCTCCATAATGTTCACTCTTGCATTTACTGTGTGTGTTCTCCTGACTGCAAAGTTTTTTGTGACTACATTTAAACTTTTGGAACATACATAATTTTTTATATTTTAGATCTAATAGTTACTATAAAATCTGTAGGTAATAAAAAACAGGCAACCATAAAAGAAGTTTTTTTACCTTGATTGTGATGAAGTTACAGCTTGCCTTTACGATTAATCTTTTATAGGTTGTAAAGCACACAGATTATATGGCATATGAACCCACAGCAAATACCACATAGCAGCAATCTAATACATATCACCAGAAACAATTTAGCAGTAAATTGTTTCCTGTTAACTAATAAATGCCACAAACATCCACCTTATATGTAAGTCTTGCTAGGTATTTCAGGGCACACCGTCAAGTAATTTGGGCACATGGAATAGATTTGGGGAATAAAGGAATGTAAAAGACAAAGAGAGCCAGGCAATCCAAATCTAATGATGCACAGGAGATTTTAAAGTGTCATTTTAGTTGTATTTTCCATTTAAATTTTCCTAAAAATACTGCATTTCAGTTTGCAACACTACGCTGATGCAAAGGTGCCATGAACTGTGAAGAGGCAAAACTCTGCTGCCCAAATTAGAGAGACAGCAGTGCAGGAGAAGAGCATCGGCAGAAAGCTGCTTGCTGGATGCTTACAGTGCCCTGGCTTCTAGCTGGCTGTTTTAAGATGCTTGTGATAGGATAGATTTTAAACAACAAATGCAAACAAATTATGTTCCAATTACACTAATGTAAGTAAAAGTACTCAAAAATGAAGTGACATGAATATAAATGCTTCAAGTTTTCACCCTTACCATGATTTTCATTCCCTTAACTCTCTCCTTGTTCAGATCATTCAAATCACAAATAGGATCATTAGAGAGTTTTCTAATAACTAGGGAAGTACATTGATTGATTTACCTAGACAGATTTGTCTGGTAAGCACAGATAGTTTCCACTACAATGTCTTTGCCCAAATCTGTAGGTATTTAGAAGTGCATTAGTTTTAAGGTTTTCTAACAAGTTCAGTCCATGAAGACATCTGGGCACGAGATGGACTGGCAAAATCTGCCGATTTTCAAGTTTGCTATTGCTCTGTCTGTACCTGAGAGTCAAGTGAGATAGCTAAAGGGTCTGATCCTGCAAAACTCCTTCAATGTGAGAAACAATGGCAAATACTCTGTGATTCAGCACATATTAATCTACATTTTCCTCAGGTCTGTGCATTCAAAGGACCCTTTTTTCACTGTTGCATTTAAGATAACCCATCGAGTCTGTCGTACTTAGGAGACAGTGCAGGGCTGAAATCTGAGGAGGAAGCAATAACAAGAGCAGTCTTACCTGGCTTGCAGGCCTCTGGCCAACTTCAGCTTAATCCTTTGCCATTCCTCTGATGTTTCCTCAGGAGGATGCCTAGCCATCAAATGTGCAAGGAAGCATCAGTACCTGTCCTATTTCATCTGGCCGCTTGCAGCACAAGGGTGCAGAGGACAAGTTCCAGGCCTCCCACCCTGCTGCAGGACTTCAGCATGGCATCGTGTCTTTGTGTCATGTGCTGCTGTGTGAAAGTCTCTCACTCTCACTCTGGCACAGCTCAGTCATCATGGCTTCTAGGATTTCCCTGTTGTGTGTCATCGTTATCATGTACAGAGCAGGGATGGGAGTGGACTCAATCAGTCAGTGTATTTGCTCCCTTTTAACACCACAGCAGTGTCAATGTGGGCTTGTGTTCATAAGCCTTCATGCAGAAGATTTTCTACTAAGAGAAGGAGGTGTCCTTGAAGTACATCACATTAATGAAAATTCAGGCCAGCAAGAACTGTGGAGCAGGGTCCCCTGCTGGACATGAAGAAAGCATTTTAAATAAATGCCATCTAGTGCAAAAGACACCTAACTTATCCATTTTAACTGCTGTATTTCCTTCCATGTGGGCTGAACGAGCCCACAAGGTCAGCCCTCACAGACATACCTCACACACAGAACGTTCTGGGTGCCCTGGTCTTTGCTCATCTGTGCTCTTCTACTGCCTCATCTTGAGGCTTTCCAAAGCAGAGCTCTCCCCTCAGGTGGGGAACAGCCACTGTGTCTTGCCCCTGTGTGTGTTCCTGACACCATCCTGCAGGCTCTGTGGGCAGCATGGACTTGAAGAAACACTGGGATTCCCCACCTTTTGCTGCTCCGTTTGCTGCCTGCCCTGCTGTCTGATCCTGCCACTCTTCCTCTCAAGCAGCTCCTTGGCCTCAGGCACACAGGTCTCCTGGGAGCTGGGGCAGAGAGCTCTGGGGATGTGCCACAGAGTGTGGGAGGGGGCTCCACCTGAGGAGGTGAGTGCCTGTGCTTTGCTGAGGGGACAACAGCCAGTGCTGTGGTGCGACGCCTGCTGAGGAGATGAGCAGAGCCTCACGGAGGAGATGAGCTGTGCCTGCTGAGGAGATGAGCAGAGCCTCACGGAGGAGATGAGTTGTGCCTGCTGAGGAGATGAGCAGAGCCTCATGGAGATGAGCTGTGCCTCACAGAGGAGATGAGCAGAGCCTCACGGAGGTGAGAAGAGCCTCACGGAGGTGAGAAGAGCCTCATGGAGATGAGCAGAGCCTCACGGAGATGAGCAGAGCCTCATGGAGGAGATGAGCAGTGCCTCACGGAGGTGAGAAGAGCCTCATGGAGGAGATGGCCTCAGGTGCATGTGGTGCCAAATGGGTGGACATTGCCTTGCTGAAGAAATGGGTGACAGGCCCCTCTGAGGAGATGGATGGCACCATTCTCCTGA
>NW_008670738.1:40362-59638 GCF_000695815.1 Acanthisitta chloris | reverse complement strand
AGGACGTGTCCCCCAGTGCCCCCCAAGGCGATGTCCCCCAGTGCCCCCCGAGGGGATGTCCCCCAGTGCACGCTGTGGAGAAGACTCTCCGTGCCCGCTGAGCTGTTGGTGCCTGCCAAGGAGATGGGCACTGCTTCACTGAGGAATTGGGTCCCAATGCCCCACTGAGGGGGCTGTCATTGCTGGGTGGCTGCTGGGTCAGCAGGATGAGGCCAGGTAATTCCTGAGTGCTGTGTGGCAGCCTAAGAGGGGCCTGGGGTAAAGCTGATGCACAGAAGTCCTTTATGTTCATAATGTTGACAAAATTGGGAGAAGGCTTTGTTTATTGCTTTGCTGTGAGTTTAAAATTTCATTTTAATATCATTATAAATCCTTCACAAAGCAAAGAGCAACTGTATGGAAAAAAGCACTGGAGCCATCCTAGGCTACACAAACCAGAAGGCATAGGAGAACCTGTGGTGACAAGCCAGGCAGAATAGAAATGCCTTCTCAGCCAGAGCTGCTTTCTTCAGACTGTGATTTACAGGAAGTGGTTGAACTGTTTGAAGTAATTAACCTATTTAATGAATTGAGTTTCATACTCACTTTTCAAATTGTCATTGAATACACTCAGAATTTTGTAAACATACTTGCAATTATTTCAGAAGTGGATGATAAGGGTTGTCATCCAATACATTTCTCATTAATTGTTTGCTTCTCTGATTTGAAAGCAGAGTGTTGTACTCTATCTGTGTGCTTGATGGCCCAAGTTTTATGGCATTCCCCTGAGCCCTCAGGCCCCTTTTTCAGCTTATTTCTTCAACAATTCCTCCACAAATACCCATGTGAATATGATATATCCACATACACATGGAGTTATAAGCCATGCTTGAGCATTTTGAGCATTTTTTTAAGCTATAAAGCAGCTAGTGTGAATGTTTGCAGAATAATAGAAGAGAATTTGGATGGAGGTGGAACTACCATTAAAAATGAGCCATTTTGTACAAACATATGTTTCCCCCTTCCCCTCTAGGTTTCATTAAAGAAATAGAAAGATATTAGATACTTGACCCTGATATATAATGAAATAATTCTTACAGCCTTAAATAGATGCAACTTTACCATTCAACAGCATGATCAAAACTGGGTTTTTTAAAATGTAATTACAAGAGCTGGATGAAGAGTATGTGGAGTTCCTCCTTGTGTCAGTACCACAAGGTTCTGGGAATGGCTCATTGGGAGTGGGGAAGGAGTATGTGGCAGACCCCATTGCTTCTCCTCCATGGATGAATAGCTGTACGTAAGATTATGGGGGCTGCTTTTTTCATTACACTCTGAAAAGCTCTCAGAGAATCTAGATTCCTTCATCATCACTTTCTGTGTTCATATCCATAAATAAGAAACAGACAATTCCTTTCTATTAACTGTAGCTCCCAGATTGCAGATATACTTTTCATACACACTTCCTTTCCCAAACACTTTTTCTTTCAGAAATTAAAAGCACATGAATTCAAAAGTTTCTCAGAGAAGCAGCCAAAAATCAGGCCATAGGCACACTCAAATGCTGAAGCCTCTATTACCACTGTTGTTTGAGCTGGGGAGATAAAAATCTCTGAGTGGCTTTGCATTCTCTGACTTCAAACAATTAAATGTTAAAATGTAGTACAATTCCTAGGATTCCTGAGCAAAGCAAGGTTGTGTCTCCTTCCCCTGCATTAACTCTTCTCTTCGAAGTCTTGCAGTCTTTGGGGTGTGGTATCTTATTTTACTGGTTGCTTTAGAACAACAATAAAGGGGTTATGTTGTTGGAGTTAAATATCACTTAAGAACTTCAAAGCTGCTCCTCTGAGAGGAGGGTCTTTGACTTTACATCTGGGTGGAGGACACACATGGAAAGGGTTACCATGAGAAACAGTCTTTCCCAGCTGCTGCCTTTCTTAAATTACTGTAGCAGCAGCAGCCACAGTTACTTACTTATGCCAAACATTGCTTTTTGGCATATTTCAGCCTGATCAATTCCTTACGGGAATTCCCACAAGGATGGAAGGGATTTCCATCTCGTTGAAGCCTGTTTTAAATAATTTAAAATGGCTCTGGCAGTTTCTGTAGCTTAAGTCAAGACTGGAAAATGGAATCTTCCAAAGTCAACAGCCATATTAAGTATGGAAAAAGACTTGCCTGAGCTTGTGTAAACAGCTGTTCCCACACGTTGAGAAGCTCCCTTCTTTTTCTGAAATGAGAAATACCTGCCTTTTACACCAGATGTCTGTGTGGCTTAAATAATGTGTAGTCATTATTCTTTTGTATTTTGCTTATTGTTGGTGTTGTTCCTATTGTTTTGTCAACAAATAATTTTAGATTTTGCTTCATTTCAGTCTTGCTATGTTTCACAAACTCACTAGTCAGGTAGGACAAATAGGAGAACCCAAGCCCAGCTCCTCACTCTGACAGCTCAGCAATGAAAATGTGTTTTAATTACATTCAGTTCCTGCACAAAAGGCTTAGTCACTCAAAGTTCATAAGGCGTAATGGCTTCCCACCCCACAGAGTGCTCAACCTGCCATGCAGCTCCTGCTCTGAGGCAGCTATGTGATGGACAGAGTGGGGAAAGGCAGCAGCAAGAGCTGCTCTGAAGATAATTGTTAGCAGATCTGAGTGCCTTAGATTTCACACTTGCTCGTTTGAAAACAACCAGGACCCCTTTTACAGCATTCAGGAAAATTTCTCAAAAGAGCAGACTCCTGCTCCAAACAATTATTAGCATCATGTCTTCATTATGTTAGCTGTAATGACAGTTACAGCTCCTTTTGATCTGCTGGTGTCGAATGGCACCAGCATGCAGCTGGATGCCTAGGCAGGCAACAGTCTGCTCCATGATTCCTATACACTTGCTAGTCTACTTTGGATCAAAACCTGAACAGAACAAGGCAGGTAACCTCCAGTCTTTCAGAGTCTTTCTGTGAGGGTACTGTAGTTCTGTCTGCTCACTGCAAGCCCAGCAGAGCCCAGAAGAGGCCAGGTTGAGGAGGAGACACAGCCAGCAGTTGCCCATGGCAACTGTAATCCTATGGTTTTGCTGTTTTGCAGTCTCCCACAAAGCTACAGCTCTAGCTGCTGATGGGTCCTGCTTTTTGCTGAGAGAAAACTGAGCGGTCTGTGTGTGTGTGTGTGTGTGTGTGTGTGTGTGAGGATGCCTCTTACTGCGGGCTGGAGAGAAATGGGGATGGCTATGGGCCCTAACAGCAGCAGTGTTTGTTGCCTCAGCTACTGTGCAGACAGCAGCAGTGGGAACAGCAAAACCAGATTCTCAGGGTTTTTCTGTCTGGCTTTACTTACCTTACCTGCCTAAGAGTATCCCAACTCTTTCCATCTGCCCTTGGGTTAGAAGGGTTCAATTTCACATTTGTTACAAGGAAGACTTGAGTTGGGTTTCAACCCAGGAATTTGATGAGCTGGGTTTCCTTGTAGTCCAGGAAACTGAGCTGGAATCTAGGTAAATTTAAATGTCTGACTAGTCTCTCACTTACATGCCTAATCCTGGAAGGAAACAGGAGGAAATTGCTCTTGGAATGTACAAATCAGGAATCACTGCAGGAAGTTCTTTTGGCTGGAATTCAGACGGCCAGAATAGATAATCAGGGTAAGCTTTTTAGAAATCTATGAAATATCATGATAGAGGTGCTGGGAATGGGTTAAAGTTAAATCCTAGATAAGTCTATTCCCCTTTGAATTTTATTTTTTTTATTTTTTGCTACATAAACCCTTTCTTGATTATAGTTAATGCCTTCTTAAGAGATCAAAAGAATTATTTTAAAGGACACTGCTTACTCACAAAATTCATTATGGTAATGCTCCATCATACTTTGCCAAGCTGCTCTCTCTTTGATCTGCTGCTGTGGCCTTTTGTCTGTTTCTGCAGTTAATCTGCATTTTCTTGGTGTCAGTTTTTTTCATCTTTTACATCTCTGTTCCATTCATTATGATAGTAATCCTATGGAATTACACCATCTACTTTTGAAGCTGATTTCAGTTTAAAATTTTTAAAATTCCTCCATTATGAAAAAAATCAGGAGATCTTCATTAATTATTTATAAGGACATTTTCTAATTTTTAATCCAATAGTGTAACCTAGTAAACATTTTTTCCTGTAATTCAGTATGTTGCTCTCATAGCTAGGATTTATTTGTATATTTTAATAGCTTTGGCTTGTTTTGATAGGGAGTGTTGTGATAATTTGTTCTTGTCAAACAGTTTGGGTCATGTTATATGACGCACTCCACGAGAGTCAAATTTGACAAAAGCATTTTTCTTCAGTATCTTCACATTACAGCTTTTCATTGTCAGATCACTTTTGTTACAGCTTATTTTTATGGATGTTAGTACTTATGAATGGCAGTTAGACTGACAGCCCTAGACACTCCTGGTTAGTAAGAGAAGGCCTTGATAGCATAGACATTATTCAATAGACAGCTTGAAATATGATGCAATGACAAAAATCAGTAAGATACTGTAATTCCTGGCTATGAACTATACCCAACGGACAGCTTAGGTCACAGAGGTGTGAGGAAAGTCCTGTAACGTTAAAGAAAGGAAAGACTCCAAGCAAACTGATGAGGTAAAATTTTAGTGAAGTGCATGTGACAGCCTATCTGGATAAAGATCTGGATAGAAATGTGGACTAAGAGGTTTGTGCAAGCAGCTGTTTCCTCAATAAATAGATACCAGAGAAATTAGCCAATGAAGCAGTAATAACAGGGGAATGGCAATCAAACATGCATAAACTATTTGGGGTATGACAAACTGGCAAGCATTTAGAGCAACAGTTTCACAGGGCGAGTTGCAGTTGTTCCTGCTAGTTCATACAAGAGGATGGGTGACTCTAATTAGCATGAAAGATTCCTCATGGGAGTTTATTTAAAAAGGACCATGTAAGCCATTACATAAGAAAACCCAAAATAGCTTGGAGTTCAGTGTCCATAGGAAGATCAACAACTTCTTAGTTGGAGTTTCATCTTAAGAAAGGGATTTCAGGAATTATACAATACCAGTCAGGAGAAGACCATTCACATAAGAAAAGATCTGGTTGAAGAGTCAAAGTTACACGGAGGAGCAAAATGTGTGAAAGCAGATGAAGGTGTGTTGGTGAACACAGAGCAGAACACTTGTGATTTTGCTTTTTTCTCTCACTGCAGTTTCTGCCCAGGATGTGTGGCCAGAAATGAATAGAGTTCCCCAAAGAAGCATACCATTCATTTATAGAGTGGCAACACAAACCTGTAATTGTTATTTCTGTCCTCTTTCTTACTCATCATTCATGTCATCATTCATATTCTTTTCCTTTTTGTTTTTTTTTTTTTTATTTTCAGAAATGACCAGATGTATTCCACTGAAATTGTCTCAAACATACCTAGAGGTAGGGTGGATGTTTTGTTTTGATTTGGTGGGTTTTTGTGGAGTTTTTGGGTTTGGTTTCTTTTGGTTTGTTTTTTTTTTTTTATTTTCAGAAATGACCAGATGTATTCCACTGAAATTGTCTCAAACATACCTAGAGGTAGGGTGGATGTTTTCTTTTGGTTTGTAGTTACAACCAATGTAGGACCCAGCTGTTTTATTAAACCTGCCCGTGGTCTCATGAAACAGAAAGTGTCTGTGAGGTTCAAATCCTTTCTTCCCACTTCAAGCTAACTTGTTTGGAAACAGTGCTGGTGTTGGCTGCTTGGAGTACTGGGATCGAGTATTTTCACTTTCCAATTTAAGATCATATAAGGGAAGTTATTCCAACCTAACACACTCCTAAGTCCTACAACTTCTTTGAATGCAGGAAGAAATCTGGATGTTCTGGAAAGTGACAAGTGAAGGAACATGGGAGATGAGGAGGCTTTCCAACAACTCAGTATCCCACAAAGATAAGCTAATATCTTGGAATTACTTCATTATTATTGCAGACTAGGTTTAATTCCAGACCAAACTGTATTTTGGTTGTTTTGGAGGCATGTATATCTTTAGAAGCCATGGACAGCTTCAGCTGCAAAGGACTGAAGTAGTGCTAGTTTGAATATTTGTAATAAAATACAAGAATTTCATGAAGCCTCTCCCTACTTTTTCTTCATTTTTTTTTCCTTATGAAGTTTCAACTGAGTTTAGTGCCCGAGGGGCTCATATCAGGATTACACAATAGAGTTTTGCCACAGTTATGTTGTTTGGAGATGTCATACTTGACAACATTAGCTTGTAACACTTTTCAGCCCAAACTGTGCCGGCCCTTGTGGCTTGTTTCAAAAGTGTGATCTATTGCAGGACCATTTCTTATTATAATATACAATATGTAGTATACAATGGTATTCCAATATGTAGTAAAGACATAACCTTATATGATGCAATAGACTGGGCTCTTTCTAGCCTGATAAGATAATGAATTTTTAGAAGATTTTTAAAATATTAGGAAAAGGAGCAACTATATAATATTTAAATGTGCTCTGCTGTTTTTCATGCCAATAATATCTAGTATGACTACTTTGGGAACACAGCTTTACATACCTACCTTGCTGTCTTGGTCTTGGGAGTAAGTTTAAGGATCTGGTGTTCACATTATCCAGATTTCTGGAGTACATAACTCTGCAGTGCTACATACATGATACTGTTTCATAAGACACACTGTAAATTTTTCTTGCTTGTTCTCAGCAGGCCTGCTTATACCTGCAGGCTGTAAACAAAGAATCTGGGGGAAGAAAAACAATGCACAAGTCTCTTAGCAGCTTTTAAAAAGATTTCGAAGGGCTTGGGGGGCATGAAAACCACAAGGAAAGTGCTGTGATGACAGCACTACTGAAATGGGCATCTTCTGCCTAAGACAAGGGGTAAATATGTATTTTAGCTCTGAAAGACGTGTGTCCCGTGCCCTCTCCTTCCCTTTGATTTGCTTTAGCTCTTTAGAAGTACTTAGCCACTAGATGCAGTGATTTAATGAGCTTTTAGACTGTCTGAAACTGGGCTTGCATATCTGTGGTACATCCTTTTCTATCTGCACTTGTGTTGCCACACAAGCTGACTGGCTATGTGTCACCAGCTCTTCCTGGAAGATATTTTCCTGTATAATCTACTGGTGAAGCTGCTCTTATGAGTGCTGCCTATGACATTTCACTCAAAATGAAGAGGGTTAGTGAAAGCCTGTCATTTAAGCTGGGTTAGCTCACCTGGGTAGTTTTGACTGAGGCCAGTCAGGCAATGCTTATGCAAACAGCTCAGGTGATCTGCCTGAGATGGGGAAAGCACTATTGCTGCACAGGGGGGCATGGTGGGTAAATACAGGTGGGAAAGGTAAACCGTGAATTCCTCGGCTGCCACGCCAAAGAGGACCTTTTTGTTTTGGGAGTTATCCTTCACACACCGGTTTAGGCCAAAAAAAGAAAAATTGGGAGAGGGCAGGAAGGGGTAAAATGAGGTGCTGTACTCTCACACAGACTGCATGTCTGCATGGTAGAGGCTCAGGGCTCATGCACTCTGTTTCCTGTCTGAAGCAGAAGCTGTAAGCCTGAGTATTTCCAAGCAAGGAGGTGTGTGTGTGTGTGCCTATTGCATTTGGCTCACTGACAGCACCCTGGCTACAGTGTGCTGCAAGCAGTTCTAGCACTATAGCACTTTATCATTTCATTGAAAGAGTAGGGGCTGGAAAATCAGTAGCTTTAGTATGCATACCTCCAGAATTGGGTACTGACCCTCTTTATTGCTACCAGTAAAATTAAACCAATATGACAGTCTCATATGGCAGGTTTCCAGCTCTCTTGAGGTAGGAGAGAGGGATTGCCCTTTCCTTAGAGAGAAAGAGGACTGGATACTTTCCAGGACAGAAGGAAAATCCTCCTGTGACCACTGTGGAGCTGTATATGAACCTACTTGCTTCTAAAGGAAGAAACTTACTGTAAATACAGCAAGGCAGGGATAGCAAAAATAAATCATAGATTATAATGGAGGATATCCCCCTTCCTCTCCTCAACAAAGATAGTATTTTATCATCTATGTTTAACCATAAAAGGCATTTATGCTTCTCCCCTGCATACCAAGTAGGAACTATCTGACTCGTGTGTTTCTTAGAGTCAGAGGACTGATATACCCCTGCTTTTGGAATTCTAATTTCTTACCAAGCAATACAGTGTAGTAACAAACATGCCAAGAAGGATGTATCCAGGTGGAAAGGAGGGACTGAAGTACTTATGTTGCCCCAGGTCACAATACCACTTGGGAAAATTATTGTGTCATCAGGGTTTATCTGCACTTGTGAACAATGGCGTTGACAGCATCTCCCCATTTTCGCATGTGATGGTTGGTTTGTAAACTAGTGACCAGTTTGGAAAGCCAGACATCAAGTCAGGGAGATTTTCTTTTTTCTTGCAAGTTATTGCACATAGGTACTTGGAGGCAGTTGCTTTGAGCTTGCTGGGCAGAGGAATGTGTTCTCTACAATATATCCAAAGGAAGCTTTTGTGATGAAAACCTGGTGGAAACACAGAATTCCCATTTTCACTTTACTCCAGACTTTAGGGTGACTTCAAGCAAGGACACATTTGGGTTTTTTCTGTCTCTGGTTCTTTTCTGTGTAGTGACCTCAGGGAGAGATAATATCCATCATTAGATGCACTAAATATCTTTTATTAATCTCTATTTGCAAAGCATTTCAGGCCTCTTCATTTGTCTGTTCCCTGATACGTTGGTTCATATGGGAGGACCCACAGTGAGGCAGTGGGTTGTGCTCAGTTTTGTTCTGAGAGAGATGCAGTGGTGCTCATCCATAGGTAGGTAGTGGAGCTTATAGTGGGGCTCACCCATGCCTCTAATCTCTTGTATTCTTCAGTGGGTCAGGAAACAGCCCAATCCAGAGAGGTACATGGGGCCCTAGATAGAGACAGGCTCTGGTATGGTGGTGCAGAGTGGCTCAGGCACTTATGACAGGTGGGACTTGCCTTGTTGGAGCACATGTGTGCTGTGAAGCTCTGCTCGATTTCAACCCTAGTGCACCAGGGCTTTTGCATACCAGGTAGTCACAGTCACTTGCTGGGACAACATGAATTTCTGGAGGTCTACTCTAAGTCAAGGAGCAGTGTCAAACTTGCATACTAACAAGTGTCTTTCCAGAGCCAATGGCCAGGAAAGCCTTTGAGCCTTTGGGTAAAGCAAACAAGCCAAAATCAGGAGAAATACAAGGCAGTACTGGGCTTTTGTTCATACTCTGTTCTGTTCCAGCTCGAGCATTGTGGACAGTGAATGGTGAGCTGAACAGAGAGCTGTAGCTATGCAGTAACGTGTATTTCTCACCCCTCCTTCAGCTCCCTGCCTCCTCTTTTCCTTTCTGCCTGAGCAGTGAACATGCTTTCAGGTGTGAAGTGCTCTGTTTGAACATCAGCACTTGTCACCAAAGCTGATATCTGGTCATATTTGGCCTTGAACTCTCATTTAATACTTCCTAAAAAACAGAATGGAAGCTTCTTAAGGAGCCCTTTTTAAATAATGCTAAGTGGTCATTTAAAAAGCAGAGGCAAGATAGGGAGGGGGGAAAATAAGGCATTTTCTTCCAATGTTAAGTGGTGCTTCTATATTTTAATGGCTTCTGAAGTCAGGCAGACACTGTTGCTTGGTCTCAGCTGGACACTAATTTCTTTGCTGGGAATGCCTCGTGGCAGCTTTCAAAGTGCTCTGAAGTCGAATCTGTGATTGTGACTCAGAGCAAATCAATTCCCTCTCCTTTTTGCAGTGAAATTTGGGTTCTGTTACAGACATGAAGATCCCCCAATGTACCAGCAGCATTAAAACAGCAGAGCCTGCCAGGCAGCAGATACCAGTGCTACACATTATGGTAGCTGGGGTTTGGATAGATATGTTAAATTAAAAGAAGTGCAAATAATTGAGCTTAGAATAGCTGAAACTCTCCTTTCTTCATCTGACTGGTCTCATAGCAATGGCCACAAGGGTTTTCTTTACCTTGGGGATATTAAGACAAGGTTAAGAACAACTTTGAAATATTTGTCCTTTATTTTAAACTGTGCCCTGCTGCATTTTTGTCACACTCCTATTCCTCTACTACTTGCTCTTGCTTAGCCATTTAGTCTCACGTTATTCAGGAGTGATCAGTTGTAACCTCTCAGACAGCAGCATCATTGGCATCCTGTGAGAGCAAGTCAGTCATGCAGTCTTACCTAGTAAAAATTAAAGAGGATGCTTTGTCTCTTATTAAATACAGGGTCAACTGTAAAGTACAGAAGTTGTAGGTCTAGTCAGGACCCAGGAGTGTATTGTCCAAGTATTTAAAATCTAAGCTTCTGAGAAGAATGAAAGTGCTACTCTATGTCTCAGCTCCATTATGGGACACCCACTCCCAGTACTTTATCTTCACACTGGCACTTCCTCTTTTCAAAAGCTTTTGAGCAATGGAGCAGTAAGGAATACTGCCACTTAAAGGATTCTGCTTGGAATCCAAATTGGGTTGGAAAGGAGCAATTAAAAGCTGGCATTTCAGGCTATATGCAGACTCAGGCAGATCTTTTAAGCAGTGATGCTTAGGTTGCTTTCTCACAGTTCCCTTATCAATTCTTACACCTAGAAGTGTGCTTAAAAATGGAAAGTGAGTGTCTGGTGTACAACCAAGACATCTGGCTGTGTATGTTTAGTCCCATTCCCCACACCCACCCATCCAAAAAGTACATGCCTGCTCCTTTTAGGGAATGAAATTTTATGTTTTATGATAATTATGACGATTTTCTGGCCTGCTCAGTCTAAGAAGTGCTTTCATATTGATTTCAAAGGAGCCATGATTTAGGCTTCTTTTATACTAGAATGGATGATGTCTGATTCCACTTCAAACTGATGACATTTGTGACTTCAGAAGCTCATATTCAATATTAGGGATTTTATTATCTGGCCAGTGCTGCATTAAAATAACTGAGAAAGCTAAACTGTACAGCAGAATTCTTCTCAGGCAGATTCAGCTTATATTTCTCTTCCCAGTGCACAGAGCATGGTCCACTAAGCTTTTGAATATCAAAGCATGAGACACGGGTGTCTGTCATTTAAAAGCTGCTGTTCCCATAGGAGAGTTAGGGAGTGGTGGACAGTAGTGTTGGGATCAGATGTGCTGTCATATTAATGGGATGAATTTGCAGCATGGTGCTGCATAACAGCCTGCAGAGATGCTCTAGCTCATAGTCCCTGGAGAGTATTTGGAGGGGAGAAGTTTGAGGGGAAAGCAGAGTGTAAACAAGCCCCATTGGAAGTAAGAATAAAAGTCAAACAAAATGGACCAGGCTTTATAGTTAAAGGCTATGCAAACTGTACACTGAATAATGCAAGATGTCGCATTATCCTTAGCCTGCTACTGGGAAAGTCTGTTGCATTGCAGTGATCTCCAAGAAAAATCTACTTACATTCATTTCAATAGTAGTCTTTACAGGACAAGATCACCTGCCACTGGATTTTTAACTCTCTAAAGCCTAACAAAAATTGAAATTACAAAAGACCATAGCACCCCCTCCCATCCCCCTGTACCCCTACTGTCCCTCTTCCCTGGTCCTTGCCTTTACAATGATGGTGAAATTGCATTCCATTCCAGGCAGCAAACCCTTTGAAAAATGTATATCCTTCTCCAAACAGTTCAATTTTTCCTAAATGTGCTAGAGACGTTGTTTCCTGATCTGCAGTAATTATCTTGACAGGTCAATTATTAAAAAAGAAATTAAAAAATTAAATTTAAAACATGATATAAGAGCTTGGCTGCTGGTTTCCTTTTACGGCTGTTTCTCTGCAGAATGCTTTTGGCAGCAATTGACATGGGAACTGCATTGCGCCAGAGAGGGAAGTTATATTCCCTTATTTCGATGACAGAGGAAAGATAACCTCTAGGCAGAGATTTCTCTCTAGATTTGTGGTCATTCAGAGCAGGAACAGCACCCACTGGCACATGGCTGATTATAGCACCTGGGCTAGTCCTTTCAATAATCGTATCATTTACTCCTACTGGCCTACTAGAAAGAACTCCTTATTTAGAAAAAGAAACTTGGCACGGTAAAAGAGTGGATGGAGATAATTGTTCTTGCTTTATTGAAAGGGCTTAGAGGAAGATGTGAATTTCCACCTATCTGATATCTGAACACTTTAATAACATCCACATATCAAACCTCATGAGGGTTTTTTTAAAAGAACCTCTTTAAGCCTGCTGGTTGGTCATATATGAGTAGAATGTACCTACAAGATTCACACTAGCAAGTAAGCTCTTTGGGGGAAGCAGTTCATCTATTAGTTCATTTTTCTTGCGAAATTGACATTAACATGCATTATTGCAAGATAAATACTTCAGCACATCATATAATCAGCTATTGAAAAAGGTACCAACTGGAGCCCTTAAGCTTCTACACCACTGGAGGAATGCAACATAAGGAAGAAATTGGGTCCTCAAGGTGCCTTTCAAGGCTGATTGAGAAACTAACTTGACAAAGAATCTCCTGAAATCTTGTTTTCTGCTCTGCTCTGCTCCTCTCCTGGGTCCTGGGATAATTTGTAATTCAAGCTTGGAAGAAATCCTATGCTATTTCCTTCAGATTTATTCCTTCCACATGTGAAATCTAGTAATTTAAACAACTCATCTCCTTTCATAACTGAGGCAGGAAAAAATAGCCAATGATCGCTGATTGAATCCATATTTCCACGCAGTTCCAGTTATTTTGTTTGATGCCCAAGAAATAAAATTAAAGTAGGTAGTTAAAGGAATAAGTACACTTTAAAAAAAATACAGATGGTTGTGACAAATGAATTTGTACTAATCTGGACTTGCAAATAAATCCCTAAAAACCTACTGGCCCCATTCCTGGGGTGTGATATCAAGCAATGAATTTGTAACCAGAGACAGGTTTACTAGTAAATGCTGGTTCAGCTTCATAGGATGGGAAGCAGCTCAGAATGAGTGATGATGTATTTTGGCTTAAAGCTTTAAGAAGAGCACTGGATAAAGACTGAAAATAAGCTCCATTACCTAATTACTTGGAGCTCAGTGGGCACTGAGAATGCTTAGTATCTTGGAGCAATATTCTTCAAACTTTTAAGAGCTGAGCTCTTCCTCATGAAAAGCAATCATGCATCTCCTGTGCTGCCTCATGTGGTTAAGAACATAAGCATAATTCAGATCTTCACAGTGCTATATTCCTTCACCATTCTTACATGCAAAGGACTGTGAAGGAGCTATCAATGGTGGAATTGAAGGTACCACAGTTCAGATCTGAACTGGCTTGCTTTGAAATGAAAAGAGTAGATCATGCATCTCAGAGTTGCCATTTCAGGCTCTCTGCAAACACCAGCAGAAAATCAATTACATTTGAGGTGTGTTTTCCCAGTGTATTGATTGGTGAGGATTTTTTTTCCACAAACACTAAAAAACTGCAGAAAAAAAGAAGAATGCTGAAACTAAAAATTTGGAGCATTCTTTACATCTTCCTTGAGAAATGACAGCCACACGGCAAACTGGTTGCAAACTGAAGAACTTTCTTGGCTTAGAACTGCTTCCACTTCATACACAGACAACATCTCTAACTCCAGAAACTTGTATCCCATTCTGAGGATTATTTTTTGTTGTGAGCTGTGTCATTAAAGTGCAGGAAACTGAAGAGGGCCACAGAAGTTTTCCCATGAAGTTAACATTTGTGTTTCCTAGCCTCCTACCCAGATTTTAAAAGCAATATCTTTGTTAACCAGGGACTTCTTAAAACCAGAGGGGACCCTGGCTCATTCTGTACAGATTACAGAAACAATGAAAATGCCATAATTGCAGCCACATTGTAAAAGACAAATGGGTAACACTGGGGAGCTGAGTTTTAGCCCTCTTCCTCCACATGGCATGTTTCCTGCAGCAATTCCCAACTGAGTCATCAGAGGAAGAACAAGATGCTTTTTCCTGCATCAGCAAAGCCATTTTACATGTGTAAACTACCAGATTTAGAACAATCCATTTTTCAGCTGTTGGCAGTTGAGGTGGAAGGCACATATTCCACCTGCCACCAGCTTTTCCCTTCCTTTTTCATACTTGCAACTGTACTTTTGCTTACTTGTTCTAGCAGGGAGTACAACAACAGATGTATTAAGTACAGTTCTGCTCCATAAAGCACTTCCAAATTATTTCTGCCTAATCCCAAACGAACTGCCAAAACCATCTCTCCAGACACATTTAGTCAATGTGCAACAGACTGGTGTGGGATTAGCCTGTATTGTGTGGTAAAGCTCAGTGCCTGCTCTGGGAGAGGTGGAAGGACTGGGTGCTCATATACAGTGAGATAAGGAGCTACACAGTCCTTGGGGGAGCTGCCCACTGCTCATTTCTGTTGTAACACTCTGCAGCAGAACAAGCAGAGAGAAATGGTGTGTTGGCACAACCCTACTTTCTCAAGTCCCAAGGCAGCCCATAGGGAGGGTTTCCATGACACTGAAGCCTTGGTAATATACTAAGGAGCTGCTGATTTTCTCCCCAGTGGCACAAAAGTGGGTGTGTCCAGTCCAAGATTTGCAGACATGTGAGTACTGAATGTATTCATCATTCATAGGTATCCTCTGGTCTTCCTTAAAATATGAAAGGTCCTTTGCTACACACAAGATCACATTGTGTTGGTGTTCTTTTTCGTTAGGCAGCCACCTGGCTGTTTATCAGAGTGCTGCCAGGTCACCAGGGAGACCAAGGTCCCTCTGCAGATCCTAGCCTTAGCCTCTCTCTGTTTAAGCATCACCTCTATAAAAAAAAAAAAAAAAAAAGAAGAAGGAGTGAATTTTTCCCTGTCTGCCAGGGCTGCAGAGAAGGTGAGTTTCTTGTGCCTGCAAGAGATGATTACTAGGAAATATGTGGGCCCTTCATCCAAACCTCTTACAAAGGTAGAGTGGACAAGGGTTTCCACTCACTCCATCCAGCTAGAGAAGATACCTAGAAAACCATGCGATACTTCTTCTTAGCAACAGAAGAGGCAAAACCTATTTCACTAAACAAAGCTGAAGGAAAGAAATTTATGAGCAGGAATATGAGCTCATCTGGTATATTATATACGATTTTAAAATGTAGTCTGTCTGCCTTACCTCCCTGCAAAATCACAGTATTTTCAAATGGATGAAGACTTTTGCTGTAGAATCAGAGATTTCAGCTCTACTTAAACCAATCTTTCTAATGAGCTGTTTAACTAATACGAAGTTCAGTCTACCTGATGTATGTCAAATGGAAAGCCTATTTAAATTTTCATTAATTAAGACAGAAGACCAGAGACAGGAAATAGTCATGGCTGAGAGGGTATCAAATCACAATTCATTGCAATGAAGCTTCAACTGTACCACATGTGTGGTAGCTGTATGCATCTCCTATTTTACCTGCTAAATGAAGAAAACACATTCTAATAATAAAGAAATAAAAGCACCCCTTGTATTAATGCCTGACCACCATGACCTTTATGCAATGCATTATTGACAATTCCTTTAACATTTATTTAAACTTAATTTCCCAGAGCAGAGCATGACAGAAAGTAAAAAACATTCATTTCAATTGTAAAAGCTTTCACTTTAATGCATCTCTGAATTAATTGGGCACAGTCTTCATATCAAGTGAAATAAATGGGCTGATAATTGATTAGGACCTCAGGGAACAATGAGATCTGATTGGCTAGGAAAAGAGAAGTGACCTATAAAAGGTCAGGATTTTTTGAAATTGCTTTTCTAATAAAGCATGTTGATGAAGAAATTATCTGCAAGGCTTAGATGAATTATTCTGATTTGATATATAAGTTCTGTCAAAGCGAAAATGGGATGTGATGTAACTTAATTCTTGGAAAACTTGAGATCCCCTTTGAAAGACATGAGTCCTCCTCCTCTGAGTACCAATACTAGGCTTTGAAATGCTCTGCAGCCCAGCATGGCTTTCCTTAGCTTACCTTTCCATTTTTGTCAAGAGAGGTCTGCCAGGTCTCTACCTCTGCTGAGGAAAGGAAGGAATCTCTCATGGAAGGGATTTTGGTTGATTTTCTGCCTTGTTTATTATGAATGCACCTTTTCCCTTCTAGGATCTCCTTTTCTTACCAGCTGAGTCTTTAGCTGAGAGGCTGGGGTGAGCAGATGGGATGCTGATGCTTGTGGTGAGCATGATGGTCTCACCTTCATCTATGGCCATAACATTTACTTTCAGAGCAAGCCCCTTTACTCTTAGCTGGCCTGTTCAGCCTGTCTTCAGTCCTTGTCCTTCTCTTAGCTGCACTTTTAGAGTGCTGTGCCTTCTCTCCACATTCTTGTGCTGACACAGCACTACAGCAATTTTGTGAATATGGGAGTACTACAAATTTCCAGTAGAGTGAAAATCTTCCAAGGTTCTGACTGATGAGACCTTGTCTCACTTCACCAAGATGGGTGCATCTTGACCACTTTCACTGTGTCACAAGACAAAGGTGTGTTTCCTTTTACTGTGCTCCTTGCTCAAGTGTCTATCCCAAGCTGTCTGGTTATTGGTTCATCTTGACCTTCCTGCAAGACTCTGCCTCTCTATGAGCAAAAAACTTACTCACCAGGCTTTGTGCTGTGCTGGTTAAATCAATTAGAGGACACCACTCCAGGGCATCACTTCCTTGGGCTGAATCCCAACTAATCAGTACAGCAATAATAAAATGCTGATCCCTACCTGACAGACAGCCTCCTTCTCATCCATGAAGGGCTGCTGGAAACACTGTGTTTCTGGGAAGCCTTCCAGTGCTGACAACCACATACCCACAGCAAATGCTTATTTGGCTCCTGTTTTGTAATCACGTGTATCACACTCTTGCTGTAATGTTTATCAGCACTTGGGTTTCTCAAGAGGAGGTGCAACAAGGCTTTCACTGGATGAGCATACAGTCAGCCTGGTCTGGCTCCTGAAAATATCTAGTTTCTACAAAGGACTTAACTATGTTGTTAGTATTGTGATCTCATTGCATATCTGTCCTCTTCAAAGTATTTTACTCTTGAAAAGTAGTTAGATACTTTCACTTTTCTGTAGTGTTAGTTGTCAGGCTCTGAGAGATTGAAAACCTCTCATTTTAGTGAAAGTATCATAAAGATTGACTGCATTTAATTACAGTTTCAAACTGGAATCCCAAATTCAACCTTGTAGATGTTGAAGATTTCAGCCCATCAAGGAGGTGATTGTCTCTTTGTTTTTGGCACTGGTGAAGCAGCAACTCACACCTCTATTACTGTGTTCACTTTTGGGCCTCTCACTACAAGATAGACATTGAGGTGCTGGAGCATGTCCAAAAAGCAAAGGAACTGGTAAAGGGTCTACTGCACAAGCCTGATGAAGCGCAGCTGAGGGAACTGGGGTTGCTTGGCCTGGAGAAAAGGAGGCTCAGTGGAGACCTTATCACCCTCTACATGAAAGGAGGTTGTAGACAGGTAGAGGTCAGTCTCTTCTCCTGAGTTACAAATGACAGGCCAAGAGGAAATGACCTCAAGTTGCACAAGGTGAGGTTTAGACTGGATATTAGGAAAAATTTCTTCACTGAAAGAGCAGTCAAGCATTAGAACAAGTTGCTCAGGGAGGTGGTGGAATCACCATCCCTGGAAGCATTTAAAAGACATCTAAATGTGTCACTTAGGAACATGGTTTAATGCTGGGATAACAGTTGGACTCAATGACCTTAAGGGTCTTTTCCAACTTAAATGATTCAGTGATCCTGAATCTCATTTGAATGCCTTAAGTTTGTAAAGACCCACATTCACAGAACAAACTGCTGCATTCCATGAAGATGTTAGCTCCTCAGAGCTCCACAGGAGAACAGGAGATGTGCCCATGTCTGTTCACACAAGCTCCTGGATGTAACACAGTCTGGCATCGGTGGTTAAGTCAACAGAGCAGAGTATAAACTGGAATGAGTGATACACAGGCATGTGGCACGGGGAGAAGAGTCATGTACCACCACCGAAGGGTGTACAAGCCAAAAACAAGACATAACATGGATCACCTCACAGAGCCCTTGTGTTTTGGCTGTACTTTGGTTGCCTGCTTTTGTTCTGCACTAATCCCTTTTATTTCAGGCCCCTGATAAACTCTCGATTTCTCTGCCTTCATAGCCTTTGAGCAGTGACTTCTATTGTTCCAGTGATCGCTAAACAAAAGGACATTAAGTTTTTCTTTCCCTCAGCTGAATGGAATGCAGCTCCAGCCCCGGAGCTTTAGTGGGACCTTCAGGAGGTCAGATCCCATTACACAGCATCTTCCCCTAGTACACTTTCTTCAGGAACTCTACATTGAGCATTCTTTTTCCAATACCTTTTTATTTAATAGAAAAATCAGGGGTTTTCCTAATACTTAAATTTCAAAAATACATGGTTCCTGGATATGCTTAGATGGGGAGATTTCTAGGCAAAATTAGACTATGAAAGCAACAAAAAATCCCTCTGTATTTCTAGAAATGAAAAAGGAGCTTTAGTTGATGACATGTAGGACATATTTTGAAGTCCCATTTAGAGACATGCACATTACTGCAGTGACTGATTGTCCTCTTTCTTCAGTGGTAGGTTCAGCACTAAGCTGGTGCCTCCCTTACATACAGGTGATGTGAGAAGGGGAGGGATCTAGCATATGTCATGTTTGTCACCTCTAAAAATCTGCAGTTTTGGTCAAGGAAGTGGTCCACCGGTCTAGGATGGCTACTTGATAATATCTAGACATTCCCTACAAGTTAAATGGATAGTTCCATTCTTAAACTGATAGTCTCTTCCCCTTGTCTATAGCCAACTGAGAAATGGATACAGAAGTTTCATGCATGAAAATGTCTATGGCTTTCTCCCTCTTCTCTTCTCCAGCTTTTAATGTCTGTACTTGTTCAGAAAAAGAAAAGGTATCAGTGTTGGTCAGAAGACATAATAGACTTTACAGTACTACAAAGTGCAGGCAGTCCAGGCCTCTGTACAAATGGAGACCTGACGTGGGTTTATATGACAAAGACAAAAGACAACCAGAGAAAAAACGTTCTGTGGTGTTTTGGTTGAAAGAATCCTAAACAGCCCTACAGGCTGCCATGCTGTGTATACATCCCCCACCTGATGGTCCTTCACCTTGGAAGTCAACCTTCAGAAGACAGGAGGCTCCATGGAAAGAGCATGCATTTCAAATTGCAAGAAGCATGCTGACTCCAAGAAAATGAAGTTTGCACACTAGGCAAGATGGGCCTGGACTGCCGAAGCAGAAGTAACAATGTTCTGTGTCAATGTTCTGGGGTAGGGACCTTACAGTTCAAGGTTTGAAGGGGGACTCTTCCTTGCTCTGCAC
>NW_008670738.1:34024-40299 GCF_000695815.1 Acanthisitta chloris | reverse complement strand
TGAGAACTGCTGTAAATCATAACTCAAATGGTTAAGGAATACCCAAGCCACTGCCAGGAGTTAGTTCACAAGCAGGTCAACAGTACCTGCTGTCAGAGCAGGAATCCCTGGGAGAGTGACAGAGTGGATAGCTGGGAACTTCTTGACAGCTTTCCCAGAGTAAGTCATCTCCACACACCCCCTTGTCTGTGAAATGGCAGAGGTATGTAATTGAGAAAGGAAAATAAAAGGGGAAATAGAAATGAGCAACATTTGGGGTTTCTGTCCTGTGGAAAACGTCAGGATATCAGGAAATTTTTTATTTTTGCTTAGGACAAAATGCTACAATACTAACTATTGTTTCTTTAAGAGAATAGAAATTCTGCAGAAAGAAGTTGGAATGCTTCATTTTAGTTTTCAAAATAAAAAGTATGGGCTTTTGTTTGTTTCATAGCTAATGTTTTCTGCTTTCATTTTGTAGCAGCTGCTTTCCTGTTCTCCCTTGCCTTTCTTTCCCTTTTTCCTCTTCTCTCCTCTCCTCTCCTCTCCTCTCCTCTATTCTTTCTGCAGACTTGTACCCCTAGGCTATTCTGTATAAAACATGGCCCATTTTTTTCTAGAGTGACCTCAAGCACCATGCTGAGGAGCTGGTTCAAACTACTGTTAAACAGCTCCCCCAGGCCTTAGGTTTTGTTTTCAAGTGTCCTGGTCAAGTGTTAAGTAAGATTAGTCCTAGTTTTAAGATCTGAGAAGATCACATCTTGCAATGATTTGACTCTAGGCATGAAACGAGTGTACTGATATGTAAGCCACACAGAGCTACACTCATACATCACAGGTCGAAAGTCTGTCCTGTTCCTTTCAATAGCACCTTAGGACTGCTGTTACACCAGAAGAATGTAATAAGATGCTGTGTTAGCAAGAGTATGGGAAAAGGATTTCAGTTTGGTGCACAGATGTATGCATGGCCCTCTTTGAGGAGAAACAAGGGCTGAAATGCAGTATCCAAAACGCTACTGAATTGTGCTTTTGTCATTCTAACCCAGAAACAACTCTGACCTTCACATCTTACTATCTAATGCAACACTGACTGTAAATACAAGGACTCCTTCTTCCTTATACCTGTGCAAATAAGGTGTAAATTCTTAACATAGTACAGTGATGTTTGCCTTCATTTTGCACTTTGCAGGCAGAAAAGTACCTGTGAAAAGTGTACCATACAAGAACAAAATCCTTCCTGGCTATGTTACAGATTAGGAACCATAAGAATTCTTGTGCTTTTGAACTTTGTGGTGAAGTTGATCCAAATTGGAACTCTTTTCTCAGTATGAACATGTAGTCCACCTCCATGCCCTAAGGCATTTTCACTTAAGCCTATGTTGTTCTTCGAAGAAATTTTGTCTAACATTTTTAAAAACCTTCAGTGATGGTGATTTGACAGTGTCCCTAGGAAATCTACTTTTATGGTACACTCCTGTTAAAGTTTTTAATGATTAACCTACTGTTTGTGGTAATTTCAATCTATTACAATCCATCCTGCCCACAATTGGTGGGAGACCAAGCTCATTCCTTTCTCTGAAGCTGTTCTTTCTGCATTTCAGCACAGCTCCCCTCCCTGTTATTCTCACCACAGCAAACAACACTATTTTTTGTGGTCTTTATGTTGTCTCGTCAATCTCCTTTTTTCTCCCAGGTGGTCTGTGTCTCTTTTACATGGGTATTGCTCCAGTGTAGGCCTTAACAATAGTTTGGAAACATAATTTCATATGTTATGCATATTATGCTCTTGTTTGTACAGGATGATCTGTGCCATTTTTAGCTTTACTTTTTTTCCCATACAGAATGCTACAGTGCTGTCAACTTACGTTCAGCTTGTGATCCTTTTTACAGAGCTGCTACCCAACCTTGTTCTGTACAAGTACAATTGGTTGTTGCTGCTTGATCTCTGCATCGTTTGTAGATTTGGTGAGCATCCTCTCTAATCTGTCATCTGGGCCCCAGTGAGAACATTAAATCATCCCTATGGAACCTCACTAGGCCCATCTTTTTGTTTTGACAGTGAACCAAGTCTGCACTGCCTGACCCTTAGAGCACTTTTGTCTGGCCCACATTTCCTTATCTTCTTTTTCAAAGTATCATGTCAATGTCAAAACCCTTACTGAAGTCAAGATACATGACATTTTTCTCTTTTCCCCCTACAGCTATTCCCCTGTCGTAGAGAGAAGTTAGACTGGTTTGACATGGTGTCTTTGTGACAAATCCATGTTGGCTATTACTCATCTTTTGTTTCCTTCTAGTCTTATGAGTAATTTGTTTATCTGTTCCAACATTTTCCTGGGAATTGGATTTTAGCTCTATTATTTCTTTTTGAGTCTTTCTTTTCTTTTTTCCTTTCTTTGCTTGTTAATTTGGTTTGGGGCTTTTTTTCCCCTTAAGGTACAAGCATTCTTCTTGCCCTTTGGCAGTTCTGAAGCCTCACCTTTCCTTTTGGGGACTTCAGTGCTCAAAGACACCTTCAGCCAATTCTCTAAATATCCTGGGATTTTCCTTAACCCAGCTGATCTGAAAATATGTGAATTATCCTACTACTCTGTACTGCAGCCTCAGCATGTGTTCAAGACTTTGTCGTGCTAAGTGCTGGACACAAGTAATAAAGATAGCTCCTTCACTGAAGACCTGATTAGCTGTACATAGGAATACGTGAGACTAAGCAGAAGCCTCTGGCCAGACAGAGGCAGGTTAAACAATGAAGCATTCTTCATTAGCTTAAAAGATAAAAGTGCCCTCTTGTGCATGGTCTGGCTGTTATCAAACATTCTGCAGGCATTTCAGCAGGGGGGATTTTAAAGCAGGATTCAGGAGAGGACAGTGTTTTAGCCAGCCTGCCTTTTTACACAGACCTGCTTGAAAGCAATAGAAGAAGCAGGTATAAAGACTAGACAAAGGAATGAGTGTAATGGACAAACAGTGAAGAAGAGATTGCCTGGAGTGCTAAGCTGCCACTGTGTGCAGAGTTGGAAACACAAGTCATGGGCTGAGTAAAGTTCTTAAAACAAGTGGGGAGCATACGGATGGGCCTCCTGCCATATGCTGTCTGCCAGCAGCTGGTGTCCACTGGTGTGCTTTGGTGGTGTGTCACTGGCAGGTGCTTTCACTCAGAATCTCTGCCCTGAAGCTCACTCAGATGACCCCCCAGCCTGGTGCTGCAGCCCTGGGGAGGTGGTGTGAGTGCAGCTGAGCCATGGTTTGAGTGAAACCTTATTTTACCTTCTGTTTTCTCCCTCATTTGGCACAGGGTTAAGATGGACACCTTTGCATGAAGGGGTTAATGGGGCTCAGTTTGGACTGGGCACATTTGCACTCTAATCTGCTCAGTGCTCAGCTGCAACGGCTGTCAGTTGCTCAGCCCAGGGGCCAGGTGGATGTTTGAGAGGAGGGCTGTAAATTCTGCGTGGAATGTCTAACACTGTGGTGCCAGCACAGGGAAACAGGATGCATGTCCTGGTGAGAAGGATGACTACAGCAGGGAAGAAAGAAGAGTCTGTGCAAGGTCATTAGACAGAGGTGTGTTTTACTCAGAAATTTTGGAGTGCTCTGGGTTTTAGGCAGTCTAAGGCACTCGGTTCAGAGATATCATTCCTGGCTGCTGGAATAGCTGAATTCAAATTGGCCCAAAGTGGCTACAGACTAACTATCCCAGCCTTTTTCTCCTGATGCATCCGAGTCTGTTCTTGAAAATGACTATTTTAATGGCTGATTAATAAGTTGTGAGCCACAGGGGGTAATTAGTCTGCTAATCACCAGGTTCAGTAACCTCACCAGCCGCTCAGATTGCTCTCAATGGCAACCCTTTTACCTCCATAATGCTAAACTGGCATTCAGGAACACTGTTAATGCTGTGATACTCCAGTGGAGCTCAGCCTTGCCAAATAGCAATAAGCTATGCATATAGTCTTTCACACCATGGGGCTCTTCGATGCAGAGATTGTTCCTGCATTGGACAGCTTCATTAATTCAGTCATTGCATCTTGCCATCTGATGAGAGGGAAAAGTACACTGGATGAAGTTTTCATCCTACTGCCCAGAAGGTTTAAATAAATAACATAAAAATAAAGAATAAAGCCCTCTGGCCCACGTGTTGTGCAGGGCCCCAGCTGAGCCAGTCGGCTGTGTTTGCCAGACTGCCGCTGTACTGTGCTGCAGGTGTTCTCTGTCACCACGACACGTTTGAACCAGGTGCCCTGTGAAATCCGAAAAAGTGCACTTCCTCTGCTTTGTCAGCACGGCTCCCCTTTGCCTGCAAGGCTTTCAAAAGCATGAGGGAAATGACTCACCCAGCAGAATGTGGGAATTATCCTGTTTAGCTGCTCTGCTTTATCCTGTCAGAAATGCACGATGAAAAACTCTAGCCACAAGAGACCGAGGGGGCTCCCATATAACTGACAGACACCAACTGTTTGAGAGCACTTAGATCCTGTTATTGAGAGGAGTCTGACCCCCGTGCTGCACCTTCATTTATCATCATTTTAATCCAATGGGAAGTCTTTTCAAAAGTCTCTATGTTCTTTCATCCTTTTCCCACTTTCTCTTACCCCAAATGTTCTCTCTTCTTTTCTCTCTCTCTCTTTTTTTGTTTACTTTTAAACTCCCTGTTCTCCCAAATAGTTTTTGTTCTTTAAACTTGGAAAAGTATACATTTTTAGAGATGATCCCAGGCCAAAATTTCTCTGTTAAAGCAGAATAAAGAGCCAGTCCAGATTTTGCTGTTGAACTGGGCAGAATTCATCTGGCTAAGTCACTTTTCTTTTCTTTTTCTCCTTTTTCATCTTCAAAGTGATCCTGAAAGGAGCCAGATAGCAACTGAAAATAGCTGGGCTAAGGCCCAAATTTTTCCATCTCCTGTTTGTCATTAAGGTAGTGTTACTCAGGTATTTTATATTCAGAATGAGAGATATTTCTTATCTATGAGGTCTAAACCTTTCTTCATGAAGGCATTTAAATTCCTGAGCACTTTCTAAGCATTCTGGGAGGTTTTGTGTTAACTTCCTACATCTGTTTAAATCCGTTCTGAATCAGTGTCCAAAAGAGGCAGGCAAAAATCATTGCTATTGCCACTCCTGTTTTATGGGAAGAAGAATCATTCTGTCCCTTGAAAACAGAATCTTGCTGTTGATATACTGGCACAGTACTTCTGGCTGTATTGATTGTCCACAGTTGGACCTTGATCAGGATCTGATCATGACAACATGTTGGGCTGTGGCTGTGGAATTTGTCTTATTTGTGAGTCTCCATTCAGCACAAAGGAAGCCACAGGGGACAGTGGAAGTTGAGGGAGTCACTCTCCTTTCTGCTGCCAGCTAGTAGGTGATGCTCACATGGTTGTCCCATGCCTTGGAGCCAGAAAGACCACTGGGATGTCACTGTGGGCCACTGTAGGAAGGTGAGGAAGAACTGCTGACACCTGCAGTCAGAGTAGGAGCTTTGAGGGACCATAGCAGAAGTATCTGCTAAGCAGAACTTCTGGGGTACAGATAAGTCCCTGGAGCATGAGACTAAGGTACTGCCTAGTTTTGTGAATACTCTGAAGTAGTTATAATGCAGCAAATAGGCTGAAGAAATATGGAGGAGGGTAGAGTTTTCAAATTATTTTGTATTTTCATTAGGAAAAAAAAATCATCTGGTTAAATTCCTCAGAAATCAGAAATAGAAAGAGCAAGGTTAAGCTCAGAAACTTTATTCTTTGCCTCAAATCTGGCAAGGGCTACATGAAACATCTTGATTTTTATGGTGTCAAACACTTGTCACGCTTTGTCCTTGCACATATTCTGATGCTATTGGGACCCATCAGTGTTTCTGCAGTGTTATTGTAGAACTGCTGACAATAAAGTAATGCCTTCTGAAAACAAAACAAAGACCAAATAGTTTTACCATGGTTTTGTGTCAGTATGCATTTTATGCATTTTATCTAAATGATAACTGCTACTGCCAACAAAATAAAATGAAGACAGTCATCATCAAAAGGTAAGTTGAGGCCCAGGAAAGGCTGTGGTCCAATTCTGACTGTGCCATGGGGCCACATTTCCCCTCGAGGCATGCTGAAGCCAAGCGGTTTGGCTAGTACTGACTTTTTCTAAACATTCCTGTCTCTCCCTGATCTTTTGGTGCCAATCAGGGTGTCTCCATTGAGCATCTGTGATGCCTCAGCTATATTTGCATTTGCTGGTGGCACGTTTTGCTCTGTGGGTGCATGGTGTAGTTTGGATTGTCAAGGCACAGGTTTCTTGTCTGTGGGTAAA
>NW_008670738.1:0-33771 GCF_000695815.1 Acanthisitta chloris | reverse complement strand
TCCCTTCCCTTCCCTTCCCTTCTTCTTGGTGCAAGCCTGGGAAGGACAGAGGTAGGGAATTCTCCCCTTTGTCTGAAATATGATTCATGTGAGCCAATTTGAGCCACATTTTTGGGCTTCCAGTGGTATCTACTTCGGGGTTTCTAGTCACTGTTTGGTTGGGAAGATTTATGTCATTCTCTCAGTTCAGTGATTGTGTTGGGAAAGGAAAAATGGTGACAAAATTACATCTTAAACACTAAGTACCAACACCAAGTAGGAAATTATGTTCAAGCAAACTGCTAAACAGGGGCAAATAAGAGGAAAAAGAAGTTTACAACTTCTCCCACTCATGATTATGGGAAGACTGAACTTTCCTCTCTGGTTTCACTTCTAATCTTTTCCTGGCTGAAATAAAGCAAATCTAAGTACTTTCAAGATATTCAAAGATCAAAAATATAGATCTGACTATCCATTGTGCACAAAACAATACTGAAATTTAGCAAAGCTATGTGTAGGGAGAGGTATTTCTCTGCTAAGCTATAGCATCCATGCACTCCTCCTTATGTCTCTGATCTCTTGTGTTCAGCTCAGGGTCTACTCCTGTCTATTTACTGACTTTTTTCAAAATTTACACCATATAGCTACACTAGTTATCTATCAAGGTTCAATACATAACACAAGTGAAAAAAAGTAATAATTTAAAATCCGTACCAAGGAACATCTTTATTCAACCAATTTTTCAGGTGGTGAAAAAACCCAGGGTGCATAAATAGATTATACACAGTCTTAAAACCATTGCAAACACAGTTACGGAATTGTATGGTTAAAATTTCACCTTACAGGGACATTACAGTTGTAACTTACATGAGGATGTTCTTAGAATGTAATAAAAAGGGAAAGTTTGAACTATTTATTCTAGCAGAGTTGAAATTATTTCCATGCAAACTTTTCTGAATTGATAAAGCTGAGAATATATTGCCCTTTAAAGTAGTGATAATAGAAATGTATAATTTACAAGCCCTAAAACCACAAAATACCTGAAAATTGTCTGGTGTCATATGAAACTTCATATTCATCTGACTCTGAAAAGTGGTTCGGTAAAGCTGGAGCCTTGTTCTAAAACTCTGTTCATTGTATGAATTTGCTGCCTTTTCTGACAAAAACACCTTGTGTTGCTTGACTCCCATTTGCACTGCAGCATTGGAACAGCCAGGGAAAAGATTTGCTTCCAATTCCTTGCTCTGTGTGATGAGGAAAATATTCTTGCTAGTTCATTGTCTTTTTAGCACCTGTGCAAATCTGCTTCATAATCTGAAGGTAGTGCAGCTCCCTGTGCTTTACTGAGGCTGTCACGGGGGCTGTAGAGCTTTTCTTTCTTGCCTGGATGCTAAACAGAATCGAAAGAATCTGGCATGACTCTCTGATCTCAGGCTCAGTTTGTAGTGCTGGTGGTTGTGAGAAAAGCTATATAATAACTGCTCTACCCAGAAACTGAACAGCTCTCCTAGCCAAAAATAAGCCTGGAGCTTCAGTAACTTTAACAAACAGCTTTCTACAGCTTCTCTTGCTGAGCTTTAAGAAGGCTTCTATGGAGTCAGAAGGGAATCATCTCAATAAAGAATTCATTTAACAATTCTCTTTTTCTCCTATTCACAAGCAGTTGTGAAAGTCTCACACCGATTCATTATTTGAAATTGTTTTCCAGTGAGTTCATGAAAAAACACTAAGGTTTCAGATTGTGTCAGCTAAAAATGTTAGAATTAACTGTGCCTTCACACTGAGAAGCATGTTACTAACTGCTATATGTTGAATTGCATAATTCGAGCTATACAAATAATAATGTGTCTAATAATGTGCAAATGTTGAAGTGCAAAACATCTTATTAGAGTGCTCTAGGTTAGTTCTGCAAGTCACCTAATCAAGCCTGGGAAACATAATCACATCCATTGGTGGGTAACAAGTTATGATTTGGATTTTAGCTGGGATGTAAGAGTTTAGTAATACCAAAGCATGACTGTCGCTGCCAAATATGTGCTTGTAAGTACCGTGTAGGATACTTCTGGGGCTTCCTGTGCACCTTGGTGCTTCTGTTTCACTTTTTTTCCTTAAAATCTAAAGCATTAGGACTGTGCATACTCATACTTTAATGGTGATATTTTAAAGGAGATCAAACATATTCTCAAGCCACCTATATCTTTAACCAAAGTTTTCAGTGGAGAATTCATTAGAATTTATGTACATGGGGAGTGATAAAAGAGTTTTATTTTGTGGGTTTTTTCTCATGATCATAACTCAGAAGAATTTCAGAATGCATTTTCTGGTCTATTTGTTAAGGGCATACTTTACCTTCAGTGCTCAGCGAGTGTGCAACTTTCATGACATCTCATAAGTAGCTCTCAGGGGAGTTGTAGAAGACTAGGTTTTGTTTCTTGTTTCAGTGTGAAAACAAATGTAACGGAGAATTTATTGAAGTTTTAAAAGTCACCTGGATAAACTGGAGAGTTTATTGCAATAAACTATATTTATCAGTTCGTGGTAAACAGCTGCTAACCAGTGCTTGTGATCTTTTAAGCTAAGCTGTCACAGTCCCAGTTTTCTCACTAGCTATCAGGCAGGTATTCAAGCTGGAATCTTTCCCATAGCTGATGTACATTGACAGCCAATCTCACAAAAATGGTGAGAATAAGAGCTTCAATAGACCATAACAGAGGTTGCCAGAGATGCTGAGTGTCAAGAGCACAATGTTGGTTTCAGTGAAATTTGCACCTGCTTATACCAGATTTGCACTTCTCTCCAGCAAAGAGGCAGTACATTTGGCTAAGCTTCCAGCTGCAGAGCTCTGTGCTATGCTGCTGTTCCTGCCTGCTGGGAAGACACTGTGGGTAGGTCCCGATGAGCTGACCAAAACATGAACCAGATATCCCAGCTGCTTTGCAATGGCCCTGATAATTCATGTTAAGGTAAACAACTTACTCAAAATCCAGCCATTTGCTATAATGTGTTCCTACAGGCTTGCCTAAGGGCTGAGCTAGTGGCAACTACAGTATCAGATACAGAGACTCAGTGCAGGAGGACTCTGTGCTTTCAGATTAACCAACTGCTCCTCTTTTCTTCTTGCCTGATTCACTGCTGTTGAATCATCAATGCAACTGATAAAGCAGAAGCAGGCCAGCTCAGTTACCAGTTTTTAGATACATCTGCAGATTTGCTTCACTACCTGAAGTGAGCCAATGGGCTGGAAGATTTCAGCACACGTCCTCTTAACACATATTGTAGGGATAATTTCAGCCTGTAATACTATTGTTGCAAACTCTCTCCAATACAGACTGTCTTGAGAGCCTCAAAGCTTTTTCACCAGTGTCTACAACCACACAGCCCAGGTTTGTCTAGCAGGTTACATGCCCTCCTGTGGTCTGCAATACACAGATGATATCGTTATCACAGCTACTACTGTTTACACATGACTGCTATTAAAGAGTGATTCAGTGGAGGATGATGTTCACTACTTGCTTCTTTTTGTTTTGTCCAATCTGTTTATTCTGTATGTAAAGGATAGAAATACATTTTCCCTCTTAGAGGGCCCTTCTAATATCAAGCCTACAAACTGGGAACTCTAGTCTAGAGATGACTTTCATGCAACCCATCTGTGAGCAGTGTCTGAACTAAGCCACTGCACAGTTGGCTCCTTTCTATGCTATCTCCCATCAGTCTCTCTGAAGGAGTCACTGTTATCCAGCTGAGATGATCTATCCTATGGAATGTACTTACTGCAATAGATCTCAAAGAGGTATGAAGTGACTTGGTAGCAGAGCTGTGGTAGTGCATTGCTTTTGCTGGTATTTGTCTCGTGGTTCTCTTAGGCCTATTATGTACTACATGGGGCATAACATTAAGGCGATAGCTCCTGCCCTCTAGAGGTTTGAGTGTCTGTTGAGGTTTGCACCTGTGCATTCTACTAGGTGTCAGATGTTTTGCTTGTAAAGACATAAGTTGACTGTTTGACTTCTTTGCTATCCAGAATGATTATATTTCCTTCAGGTCTCACACTGTTAAACATAAGCATACAGAGTAGATCGTCCTATTAATCGAGAAATCTGCTTGAGAATTATGTGGGGGCTGTAAGGCACCTTAAGGAGGTTTTCCTTGTGTCTGTGGGCAGCAGTGACAATATTGAGGTAACAACAGACAAGCGGCAGCACCGGAGCAGGCTAAGGAAATCTCCAGGCTGGCATCTGCACCACTGAAAATACTGCCATTGCCCCACTTCACCCAGTAGAGTCCTTCCAGCATCGTCATGGCATCATTCATCCCTCCTTCATTGCAAAGCAGTAGGCACCTGGCAGATGGCAACTCATTCCTCAGTGAACTCCATGGCTGTCACAGAGAAAAGTGGAGCCTCTCTCATGACTCTTGTTCTTATATGCCATGTCTCAGAAACAAGTAAGTCTCTCTTGCTGCTGTCTCCCTTCAGAACTGCAGGACTCTCTTAGGTTAGATGTAGTGATATTTTGTCTATCTCTGCTACCTCCTTGTGCATCACTTGTTGTATCCACCCTTTGCTCTCCCTTAAAAATCTCAACTGAAAATAATTGAGTCCCTGTTACTCCTTTGAGTTCCACAGGCACCCTAAAAAGACCAGAACAGGCTCTGCCACATCTCTGTGTTTCAACGTGCTGGTTTTTTGCAGGTGTGGACATGTTTAAAGAGATCACAGCAAGGGCAATGCCTCTTGCTCAGCTCTGAAATACACCAGTCTTGGTGTTCCTGTCATATTTTTTTTTACCAACTCTGAACCACAAGATGCAGAAGTCAGGAGAGAGATCTCATTCTTGTGAGACTTCGTGTTCCCTTAGCACCTCATATGTGCCTCTCTACTTTTCATCTTTGGGCAGAAATGGAGCACTTCAGATCAAGGCTGAAAGTGTGCTATTTTCCTGTCCATGAAAACCAGTTTGTTCTGTGTTTTCTTTTGGTGTTTCAGTTCTTGTTGGCGTTTTGCTGTTGTTTGTTTGTTTTTAAACCAGCAAACCCAAACCTGTGAGGTTTGAATTAGGAGTCCAGGGCAAAAGCCGAGGTGTGTGAAGGTGTATTATAATGATAGGTTCTCTCTAGCCCTTCAGGAGAAGTGAAAAGTGCCAGTTGGTGTTATTAAGTCTAGGTAACAGCACATTGAGGTCTTCTTATCCAATTTTATGATATGTGGAGCATGTCAGAGAGGGAGCAAAGGGCATTAATGAGTGTACTTGGTATGAATGTGGTGTTCTAACATGGTTCCATAAAATGAACAACGTTACTGGAGTATGATTTATCTCCCATGATTTATCTCCTCCCTCCCATGTGCAAACAACAGAATGAAACTTGGGGTTTCAAAAAGCAGGTGGCCTCTAAGGATAGTATTTTGCAAAAGGTAAGGCAATCTCACACTATCTAATCACCTCTGTGAGGAGGTGTCAAACCACATAGCTGCAGCAAAGGGTAGGAGTCCCATTTCCCTGTCAGTCTCCTTTGGCAAGGTGTTGCTGGTGGCTTTTCTTGTGGAGAATAAGAGTACAAGGTACTGTCTTGTGGTTCTGAGCTGCTTTTCACTGTGCCACAACCTCTTAGGGCTTTTTTCTGTGCTGCTCTGTCTACAGCGATGTCATGTTAAGAGACACGTACACTTTGTATCTGCTGATGTCAGCATGGAAAGAAGGAAATCGTCTTTTCACTTATAGTGTTGTAAATCAGCCCAGTAAACCAGACTATACATTATGCTTTTGTTACTGAGAGTTAAATTACAAGGAAATGAATGGTGCATAATAATTCCCCATGTCACCGAATTCTCCACTTCTCAGCAAAATAGTCTCATACAAATAGGTTTACAGCACTCGTCCCATCGCTGGGGAAGAGGCACCCTCTAGTGGCTTTTTGTCTGAAAAAATTTGCTGCTGGGTGGTGGCAGAACAGCTCAAAATCGGTTCATCTAAACGCGGAGAGGATGATTAAGAGAGGAAGTTATATTCGGATAAATCATGGTATCCCGGTCCAAGATTTGTTTTGGTGAAATAATATATTCGCCAAAAGACTAAAGGGTTCTGTATTTTTGAAGGCATTCTTAGTTAACCTGTGAGCTCACATTTATCATGTTTGCAGCCTTATTCCATCAAGGATAACATGGTTACCAATATTACAGCTTTGAAAAGAAACGTTTATTTCGGTTCCAAATTGCATTTGGTGCTCAGCACTCCTAGGGCTGTGCTTTCTTTGGCTTGGTTTGGTTGTTGAAGACTGCAGAGTGAATGTGCACTGCTGGTCGCCTGCTTGAGGTTTAATAACTAAGTTTGAACAGATCCCTAAAATTAAGCTTGGAAACAGACAAAACCAGACCCACATTTACATACCTCAGGTGGTCATTTCTGTGTGCAACATGTGTGCAAGAATGTGTACAGCTAGGTATAACTAATCTCTCTTTCATGCCAGATTTACCTATAGCTAATGCTGTCTAAAGGAATCCTAAACAATAATCCAGTCACCTGGGACGGTCACAGAGGTATGGGAGCTAAGAAAGGGGGATCTTTCATGTACATGATGTTCTTTCAGGTAGGAAGGGCACCAAGGAAAATGGTTTTGTTTGCAGCATTGCCACCTCTCCCCACACGCATTTCCCTGCAGAACTAGGCTCTGCGCAGCTCAGGGAGGGATATGTCAGCAGGGGAAGGTGGGGCAGAGACAGGGAGGCATGCATGTCACACTTTGTCAATCTCCAAAGCTTGAACCCAGAAGAAAACCTTTATCTGATATTGGTCCTTTGGGAAGGATGACAACAAAGAGAGGCCAAGGGAAAGGTTTAGCTGGAAACAAAGGCAGATACAGAAGTTCTGAGTCTTTGAAGGGATAGTCCTTGTCCCTTGGGAGTCCTGTGGGATCTGCTAGTTTTAGGCAGTAAGCCTTACAGCCTGCTGTGCTAGGAGAGTTCAGTTGAGGGCTTGACATGTGTTTTGAACATAACACCCTGCTGCAACATGATGGTAGGAAGGATATGGGCTGGTTTGTGGTTGATAACACAGGATAGTATTTGCTTAGCCCTCTGAATTCAACATGATCACAACACTTGCAGGCTGACAAAAGCTCTGCTAGGGTTACAGAACTTGCTGGCTGAGTCAACAAGAGAACTATCCCTCTTCAATCTGTTGGCTTTCCTCTGTTTCAGTTTCTACTGAATGCTAAAAAATTACACTACTTCAGAGCTCTTTTGTAGAATATGGAGGCTGCATAGTAAATTGACTTTTGAAACTGTGTGCTTCATAAACCAATGCCCTAGAATGCTCTGTTTGCTCTTCAGCACTCAGAAAACTCAATGTTTACATCATGCACATATGATTCTTGCCGTATGGTCAACAAGACAATACCTTTAAAGACAACCAGTCGGGATCAAAAGCTACCGCACCTCAATTTTGTCAAAACATTTTGGGACCTTGACTCACAAAGACAAGACTGACAGTTACTGGTTCTAAGTGGTCCTCAGGCCCAGGTGGTGCTACTGTCTGTGGAACTGCCTGTGAAACAACTCCTGCAATGCTCAGTTTTATAGCTCAGTGTTAATAATAATATATTACCAGTGTGTTAAGGACATGAAATGTACACTGAAGAATTTCAGATGCAGCTTAATTTCTATAGTTCAGCTGTTCCTGTCACAGGGGAGGGAGGAAGCCTCCAGGGGCTATGCAAGGCAGGACTGAAGGGCTGCTACTCTTCAAATTTAATCCAGTCCTTCCATGAGTCAACACACTTCACTTTGTGTTGTCTGCCTGTTGGAGAGTCCAGCCAGTAGGAGTGCAGGAAGAGGTAATCAGGGTACTTTATTGTCTCATTACCTATAGTCTGCATTTTGCAGAAAGGTAGACATTGATAATGTGAGGAAATGTGAAATTAAAGGACAATGATGTATGAAGAATTTATGAAGAATTTATTATCTGAGTTTCTAAGCAGACTGAAAATGGCTCTTCATTTGTAAACCTTTTTCCCCCTCTAATAAACACTGTAAGATAACATTTTTTAGAAAGACAGAAAGACAGAAAGGAAGGAAGGAAGGAAGGAAGGAAGGAAGGAAGGAAGGAAGGAAGGAAGGAAGAAAGAAAGAAAGAAAGAAAGAAAGAAAGAAAGAAAGAAAGAAAGAAAGAAAGAAAGAAAGAAAGAAAGAAAGAAAGAAAGAAAGAAAGAAAGAAAGAAAGAAAGAAAGAAAGAAAGAAAGAAAGAAAGAAAGAAAGAAAGAAAGAAAGAAAGAAAGAAAGAAAGAAAGAAAGAAAGAAAGAAAGAAAGAAAGAAAGAAAGAAAGAAAGAAAGAAAGAAAGAAAGAAAGAAAGAAAGAAAGAAAGAAAGAAAGAAAGAAAGAAAGGGAAAATGCATTGTTTCTCAGAGGCACCATATGTACCACATGCTGCAGTTGCTATGGTAATTATTCGCATTATTGAATAGCACTGCAAGGGGTTATACAGAAATGAATCTGACTGGCCAAAGTGCTTGTTAGAATGAGTATGTCCAGTTATTTATAAAAGCCTCCATGAAGCACTCAAGGAAAATAAGTATGTGAGGGAGAAAGAGGGAGGGGAACAAGGGGAGAGGGGAAGACTATTATAAATCTGAGACCAACACACTGACATAACATCTTTTTCCTTCAATGGGAGAAGGCATTCCATAAACCTTCTTGCAGAAGAAAAACTAACAAATTAACTTGTGTTTACTTTAGTTATGAGCAGACAAAATGTGGAGTAATTTCTTCAAAAAATACTAGTGGGGAGCCAGGCTTGATGCTCCAGTAGAACTTAAAGGGTTAACTTTGATTTGCCAGTCTTGGCTTTGTTTGTTCTTGTCCCTGGTTGGGACAGACAAAGGGGCATCTCTTGTGTGTTGTAAGGCTGGCTTTTCAGGGGGAGCACTCACCTCTGAGCTGACTGAAATCCTGAGAGAGCAAATCACAACACCTTCAGGATCTCAGAGCTGGCCAAAGCCTATGTGATTTGAGGTCATATGATCTACAAGTGAAAAACTCTACTTTGGTGTTTTCTGTAACATAACATTGCAGTTAGTGGAGCTATCCATGCAAGAAATATTCCTAGGCAATGTAAATAAATTAACAGGAATTAATTCAGCTAATTAATTTGATTGCTGTAAATTGATAACATTTTTCCAAATGCATAAATCATGTCTGCATATTTTCTATAAGGAGCTGATTAATATGCCTTGATGTCAGATGCATAAAGCTCAAGACCCTGAGTACTTCAATCTAAAGAAATGTACTCTTCCAGCGATACTAGTGAAATGATGTCCTTGGATTATATGTAGCTAAAGACAAGTCTGTTTAGATTGGCTTTTGCAGTGGCCAAATTCTGTAGACTTGGGAAGGAAGTAATGAGGAAAGCCACTTAAAGATCTGAGATACTAAAGTTCTAGTTAACTTTGGCAGCACAGTTTCTCAACAGTAACCAACAACTAAATCTCTGCTCGATCTCTAGAGACTCACAGGTGCTTTGGGGGTTCATGCCAAAGGAGTGCTTTGTGGGATCAAGGCCCAGTGTCAGAGTGCTGCAGATGGGGTGAAGGTTAGCTTGAGATTTAAACAGTGTTAAAGCAAGGCTGTTGACTTAGCAAGCACAGATGGAGCAGGGTCACCTCTTAGTGCTGTGCTTGACCAGCACCTGTTATAGTGGGGCTATGGTGTGTGAGTGAGTTCTGGAGAGAATGTGGTTAGTATCTCTTCAGAAAATGACACCGTTGACATGTGCCTGCTAGTTAAACTTGCAGGTGGCACCAGGCACAGAAGTGTTAAAGCAAGGCTGTTGACTTAGCAAGCACAGATGGAGCAGGGTCACCTCTTAGTGCTGTGCTTGACCAGCACCTGTTATAGTGGGGCTATGGTGTGTGAGTGAGTTCTGGAGAGAATGTGGTTAGTATCTCTTCAGAAAATGACACCGTTGACATGTGCCTGCTAGTTAAACTTGCAGGTGGCACCAGGCACAGATGTGGGCACAGCACATTGGGAAGAGAATTCAAAAAGATATTTCCAGTTTGGAAATTTGATTTGAGAAACAGCAGAATGAAATTCTGTGAGAACAAGGTACAAATGTCTATATCGTATTAGGAATAATCTGTTGCAAAAATGTCAGATGGGGAACAAAGAAATAGAATCTTTGCAGAGCCAGGAGTCAAAAATACAACAGAATTATAACAAAAGCAGAAGTGCTAGCACAGATATATGTATATGTATATACACATACACACATACACGTATATATTACAATTGTCAATAAATTAGGGACAACACTTTTTGCTGTATTTAGTACTTGAACTAAGTATCCATTTTGGGGTACTGTAATTCAAGGTATGGATTGCCTGGCTGGGGAGTGTTAGACTGACAGCAAGCAACAGAAATTCAGAAAATGTGGCTGGTGAAGACACACGGAAGGATTTAAGTTTGCTCGTCTATCAGAAGGTACTTCGGGGATATGATAAATCTACAAGCTGGAGAAAGCTTGCTTCAGAAAAAAGGGAATAATCTATTTTCCTTGCCCATAAATAGGGATGAAGAAAAGCAATGGGCTTAAATGGAGCATGAGATTTAAGTCATGATTAGGAGAAGCTTTTGCATTGTAAGGTTTGTAGAAGACAGAGCAAAGCTGGAGGCTCCTGTCTGTGAGGTATGAAACAGGCAGAGATTTTCCTGTTCTAGAAGGAGGAGGTAAACAATGTCATCCTCAGAGGTCTTCATGCTCCACTTCCTGTGATTATAAAAAAATCCTCATGAATCCATAACACATAACAAAATAAGTATAATGACTTACAGTCATTATTAGTTGAAATTCCAAACCTGCATCAGGACTGGGCTTTTGATTCAAATTTTTTATGGACTATGCTGCTTCTTTGAAAGACTCTCTCAAGGAAATTAAAGAAGTGCACACAGACTGAGAGAAGTGGAGCATGTGGAAAAGAAGGGAAGAATTCTCTAGCAATCAGTGTATGCCAACAGGAGACCAGCTAGGCTGTCTTAATTTAAGAAGAATTTTAGAGACACTCTAGCATCCAGAAAGAAGTGTGTTTTCTTACTGAATGTGCATATGATTGACTTTGAATTCAACTACCATGTCAGTGTTAGGATGAGCCTCTTTGCTTTGGGAAGGAGGCTCTGCACAGGCTGAGAGAGGAGCAGGTGAGGGTACACAGGCGCTAGTGCCTCATGTCTGGCAGGCTAGCTGTTCAGGGCAGGGGAAAGGATGTCCAAAGCGTAAAGCACTCCCAGGGTTGCTCTGCACTGTGCAACCTGCTCCGTGTTGTGGCACACTTGGCCTCTCTAGACAAAGCAAAGGCGGTGAATGTCCAGGAGGAGAATCTCTGTTTCTCTTCCCACTGCAATGTTTTATCATGAGCATAAACCATGGTTTGCCCACAAGTCTTAGTTTCATCCACATGAAGCAGTTGGCCCAGCCTGGGACTTGGTTTGATTGCATAGCAGCATCCAGATGCAGCACCCAGCTAAGGGGGGTGGAGGTGAAGCCCCACTGTGAGGTCTTCAAGGGAGCAGATGTCATCTTGTGCCACTGAGTGTACTCTTCTGGTAATCAAGGAAATTGCTTTAACAAGCTGTCCTCAGGGGTATCTCAACACCTAGGACTTCTGGCTCGAGTGTTTGTGCTTGGTTGAGATTGGATTTCACAGTAGCTTTCTCCCTCTGTTCCAAGCTTCCTCTTTGTGTGAGAGAGATGTGTTTTGTCTGAGCACGGGATTTGGTCTGCCACCTTTGGAAAGCCATCTTCCAAGCAGATGGAAGTGAGACTCAGCAAGCAACCCCTGCAGCCAGAGACAGAGAAGCTTTTTTAGCTGGCAAGCAGGGAGCTTCTTTTGCCTGCAAGTCTGTGTCCATCTCCTCACCAACTCCCACTAATTATGTCAGCTTGTCTTTCACCCAACTTCCAGTTGCTCCTTTTCAATGCCCACATCTGTGACTACCAATTAACACAACAGCAAGTCAGAACAGCACTACCAGACAGCCCCCTGTAGCCATAATGGCATTAAAATACTGTTTTGACCTGAATGAATTCTCTTTGTTGGACAGTTACAGCCTTATGGAGGCTATAATTACAATGGTAGCCTTAGTTCTGCAGATATAATTTAGCAGTGATGTACTGAGAACAAACAGGATTACAAGGCTGTCCATATGCTCAAATATTCACCACTTAAAAATCTTTAAGAAATCATTACAGCTGAAGCTGTAATGTACAGTGTGTGATTACATGCTCACTGTTAACAACAGAGCTTGTCACTTGCTGTGGGGAGCAAGCAGCACAAGAGCAGAATTTGTTTTTGAGCAGTATGTGACATAAACAGTAATCTTCAGGGAATTCAGCATTAAAAACATCACCAGAGACTCAGCTGCAATCTGAAGTATTTGGTGAAGCAATGTTTTGAGGAGAGATTGTAGTTTAGCACATAAAATATTTAGATAAGGCACTAAAGATGTGCTCAGCTTCCCAGAAATGCAGAGGGCACCTGACAATGCATTATTAACAGCTTTGAAGTTCAGTGGTGGGAGGGCAGGAAAGCAGAATCAAGACAGAGGGAAAGCTTATGTTGGGTAAGGAGATTTTGTAGTAAGCACTCCAAAGCTTGGGCCTGGAGGGGACCGAAGGCAAAGAAAGCTGCTGACTTAATAGGAAAGGATGCCCACCAGCCAGTACTGTAGCAATGAAGAGTGCCTGGGAGGCATGTTCAGGTTGCTGAGGGCAGAAATGTCAGAGAAAAGGATGCCTGAGGGGAGCTGAGAGGCTCAAGGAACTGATAAATGAAATGGGAATTGAGAATGGATTGACAACTTTTCACCTTTTCTTGCAGCCAAGTAATTACTGCCCTGAGAAGGCCAACTTGAAAGCTTAGGGTAGGCTTAGTCTGTTGCTGTTGTCTCCCAAACACAGCCTGCAGTTTGATTGCTCCCTGGGAGCTCTTCCTCAGGAACAGATACTGACTACTTCCTCCTCAATCCAGAAAAGCCCTCAAGTGCCTGCTTTGAGCCAGTGTAGCCCACCAAGTAGTGGCATAAAATCAGCTGTTAGGTACCTAAGGAGATGGGCATGAAAGCCCTGCATGAATCCCTAAGGCAGAATCACTTTTGTGCCCTGCAGTAGGATGGGCACATTGGCAGGACTGAGTAGGGATCCCTGCACTTATGCTTTCCAGTGTGCCACTGTGTGGATGGGGAACTGCAACCCTGGGGGCTGCCAACTAGCAGCCTGCCTGCACATTAGATGTGCTTTAAAAATTAAATCTCTATTCTAACTTTCCAAGTCTTTCTGAATGAATGACTTTCTTGGGAAAGACTTTGTGAAATTTTTTTCTGGAGCTTGTGTCATGTGAAGGCTAGTGACCTGGAGACATGCAATATATTTTGGATTAAGTTAAGCTGACCTCTACAAGCAGAATGGGAAGGAGAAAAAAAGCAAAACCCTTTTGTGCTTTTAAAGGGAAATGAAAATGTTTAAAGCTTCTTTAATATGTAAACTTAAGAGAACTGCATATCAGTAACTGTTTTTTGAAATGCTCTGTGATGAACCTGTATCTTCCACTATTGCTAAGAGACAGGGACCTTAATAGAAAGCACAGGGAGCCAGGCAGACTTTACCTTTATAACTTTGAATGTAAGATATTTTAGAGCCAATGTTTTGCACATATAATATCCTGGTGTTCTGTTATTATTGCCACAAGCTTCCATGACAAGAACTGGAGAATAACATTTAAGGGAAAGGAGTATATTTTCATATTTCTGGGAAATGAAATATAACTCAGTACAGATACATCTTGGAGAAGGAAGGAATATGATGGAGAATGGGCTGAGTGCTCTTTGTTAATACTCAAATTCTGGTTTGCAGCCATAAACATATTAATAAAATAGTTTCTCTTAAGATTGCAAGGATGAACCAAAAAGAAGAGATTAAAGTATTTCAGCTCTGTATTTTTCATCTCTATGTTTTTCAAAGATTTTTAAAAACACCTGGAAAGTTAAAACAAGAACAAGTCAGAACAATCTCATGCACAGTTTCTGTGTATGCTCAACTATCTCACCTGGGTCACTAATGAAATAAAATATGAGCCCAGACAGATCAGTGCTTCAAGTATCTCTCCAGCTGGAGAGAGATCCACCAACAGGATGTATTCTTTCTCTGTGATTTTTGATCAGTCTGGTACTCATTTTACAGTGATTTCTTCAAAGCTCTGTTTCTGTAGTTATCCGGAAGAGCATCAGAGACCCCCAGAGTACATGCTTCCCCTGGATCCTGTCCAAAAAGGGATTTTTGGTACACTAGTCTGACTGGGTATTGATGGGACAAAATGCCATTTGTACAAACTGAAACAAAGGATGTTTCAGTGATGAAAATGAGAAAATGAGAGTGTGCACCTTGTGAAACCTTGACTAAACGGGAAACATTTAGAGTTGTTCCACTGAAAGCTATGTGTAAAGCCTGTGTATAGGCTGGGTTGGAGAACTGAGGGGAAGATCCCAGTCATAGACATCACTTGGACCATGGGTGGGATGGGGATAACATTGCAAGCAACTGAACAGGAGGAAGTGAGGGAGTCTTGAAGTATAGGGAGATGCAAAGCCTCATTCCAAAACACTTGAAACACATACTTGAAAGACAATACTTGAAACACAAGTTGACAGTACATTCTGACAGTTTCAAAGTAAAGTAATTTTGAGTATGTATCATGAACTTAGTCAGAATAAACAGCAAACAATTTCAAAGAGAAAAAAATAAGGAGAGAGCATTGTTTTTAAAATGCTGTTTGTTTCAAACAAACCTTCACCTTGTACAGATGAAACTAGATTGTCAAAGTGTTCTATACAAGCTCACAGTTTAGAGCCATCTGAAATATCTTTTTTTCGGCGAATTGCCTTTTTGTTGAAATTTCTTTAATTTTATTTGACTCCAGCCCTCAAATGCAAGTGGGGACTTCCAGCAGCATAATGGTGCAGGGGAAGAGGAGGAGTTGGAAAACAGTGAGGCCTTAAGATGAAAGATATCAGTGGGAGTGATAATAAAAATAGTTAAAAGTTTTTATGGCAAGAAATTGTAAGGAGGAGAGCATGAAGGCACATGGGATAAGTATATTGAAGGGCCTGATAAGTAGAATAGATAATACCTTTCTCTATGGGGAAACAGGTACAGGAAAGCATCATCTAAAGCAGTGGAAAAGATCTGTAGATGCAGTGAGGAATCTTTCCTCCCATCTCTCTTCATTATTTTTATGCGGTTTTTTGTGCCCCAAACACTCCAGGAATCAGTGAAGCTTCTTTTCTTTTGCTCCTCATGAACAGTCCACTTTGCTTCTTGCAGCAAAACTAGCACCAAGTGTCATTATTGCCTGGGGTCTCTGTGCAGTTACCTGTGCCTCCCAGCAGGGCCCTGGGTTCGGCTAAGAGACACTCCCCTGCTCCTCCAGGTGATGTGGCTCCCTACAAAGAAATTAACCGAGAGATTTCTAAACTTCCCTATGGGGTAGGTTTCTTCTTTCGTGCCTCAGGGTTTCATGACAACACACTTGCCCTTGCTTTCAAAGCAGTTTATGCTGGCTCTGCTCTTTTCTCTTCTCTTTGGATATTCTTTTATTCAAACAACTCCCACAATATGTATAATTTCAATTACCCTGGAGGTTTACACAGTGCTTACAATGAACTGAGCTGTGCTTCCAACTTCTGCCCATTATATTCTGACAAAGAAGCTCAGAGGCAAGGCTATGTGACTGGTGAACAGTGTGTGAGGCAAGGTTCAAAAGGAAGGAATTTATATAATAGTTACTCATAACTCATTTCCCTTTACCACAGCCGAGCTCTGACTTTTAATATTGAAATTCAAGCTGCAATCAGGGGCTGAGCGACTTAATTTTAGAAAAGGTTTTTGCTAAAGGTAATAGGGCAAATGTAAATCGCCTGTTTGTTTGCTCATTTATGCTCCTGGACAGTAAGAACATAAGCAACTGTTTTTCTGAGCATTCACTTAAATACACTGAAGAGTTCTTTTTACAGAAGATTAGTTTAACTGAAAATTATCCAACATGCAAGGGACTGCTTCGTGGGAACTTCTATATCTATAGGGATTTGGTTTGTTTCAATGTCCACCAGCTCCTCAACCCTTGTCCCTTCCCCATCAAAGTCCTAATCATGACAGCCCATAATACCTGTAAAACTGCCCACTGTAACCAAAGGTTCCATATTTAAACCCAGAGGAATAAAATTTGCTTGCTACAGGGAAACTGGTGGTGTCCACTGTGTCTGGCAGACCCTAAAAACTAAAATGCACTGCACACAGATGGAGCATCTCCTGCTTTTAGAAATGAGGATTCCCCAGATAGGTGCCTCTGAAAGTAATTTAGCATTGCCCTACTCCTTACATTCATCAGTGTGTGAAATCTGGTAACATCTTTCAAGCACGCCTGGCCAGGAGAGAGAATTGTATTATAAATGCCTAACAAAAGGATCTCCCTTTTCTTTCTCTCCTCCTTCTGCACTTACTAAACTAATTACTTCATTTCTAAGAAGGGAGAAGCTCTTCTCTCTTCATTCTTCACATGCCTCCCATCTCTCTGGGTTGATCTTTGAATGCTGTGTGCTTTGACGGTGAAATGCAAGGTAAAAAGCTCACATTCACTTTCCAGCTGGAACATCAAGGCCGGATTTTTTTCTAACCCAGCCTTCAGCTGTTAGTCAAGGGTCAAGTCACTGTAGACAAAAGCTTTCAAACTTCAGAAGAGACAATTCAGCAAGATTGGCTGAGGTGCTGATGGAAGGGAGGTCTGACCGTGTCTCCCTTTGGTTAAGGATGACAGTGCAGATAAGAACATGTTAATGGATGCAGCCTTTTACCTTCTGACACCTCACTTGGTCAGGATTAACTTGTTGTCAGCTTGGGCAATCGTTCTCCTGAACATCAGTGACTTGGACAGAGGATCTGCTACTCTGATTACAGCTAAGCTATGGAAAGGGAAGAAGGATAGGAACAGCCTAACGTGGCTACTTTTGCCTTGAAACAGTAGTAGTTACTCTGATTTCTTTTAGATATCTGAAGTCTTTAATCCCTATGTGCTACTGCCTAACTTACTGATAACTGCTCCTGGGGTGGGACAGACCACCACATTCTTACAGTAAAATGCCTCTTCAAAATGATATTTTTGGGAATAACAGCAGGAGCATCAGCAGTCAGCTCAGTGATAGCAGGTGTACCAATGTTGTTCTGGAAATTCATTGTTACTAATGCCTCCTTGTATGCCATCTCCTGCACAGCTTGAATGGGCAGGGAAGAATTAATACATTTTATTTAATTAAAAAGCTACTGAGGTAGCAAACCAATTCAGCAAGCAGCTTTTCCTTACCTTCAGAATGAGTTTTTGTTGTTGGTGATATTATTGTGACAACTCAAAGCTCTGCTGAATATAGGATCTAGCAGGAGCACTAAACAATGAAGGTGATTTCATGGCTTATACATTCCCTTTGGATAGGACAGCCCAAATTCCTGACCTTTGGTGGGTTCATTTTCCAATCCAGATCCACATTTGGTCGTCTCTTCTGTCAAGGTGGAGATTGCCCAACGGCATTTCAGGCTGTCATTAGCCACCAGAGTTCAGTGGAAGAGGATTTCTGTCTCCCATACTGACAGACATGTAGACTGTATTGCACATGCACAACCATTATTTGTCATTGCTTTTCCCACCAATTACTTGTCAACCTTTTACTCAGCATCAACCCAACCTTGCAATTAATTCTTCATTGTTTTTTTAAATTTTTTTCCCTTGAACTGGAGGGTTTGAATGTGCAAAATCTGCAAAACCAGTGAGCTGAAATGTCAATTCTTTGGTTTGAAAAGCTATAACCACCAGTATCATCTTTTGATGTATACTCTTTTAATGAGTAAACACCTACTTAGCAATGCTAGGAAAATAGATTTCCTTAGCTCCATTTTTCAGCCAGACATATACCCCTTATTTTTCCTTCTTGACATATTTCCCATGATCTGCTCTTACTGAATTAGCCAGACCCTCATAGACAGCATTTTCCCCCATTGCTATACATGCTTCATCAACACAACTAGATATCTCTCCAAGTATGGTACCCTTTGCTGCTGCCTTTCTGCCCTTTCTTCCTCATACAACACAAAACCCATCTGTCAGAAACTAAAATTACTTGTTCTGTGAAGTGAAATCTTCAAAGCCCTTCAAATATCTAGTGTATGAAAACTCTTTTCTTTATCCCATTTAGGATTACAGCCAAAAAAAATCGCAAGACAGTTCCTTCCTTGAAAAGAAAATAGTTATTAACCTTCAGGATAAAAGCAGATGCAATTCCAGTGATGGACTTTTTTTCCAAAGGAATTGTGGGGAAGGTAATTGCTGAGGACAGCAACAAGCAAGTTATAGAAGAGAACAGCTCCCACAAAGATTTGTCACACTTAAAGAGGAGAGTAAAATAAGCATTCTAACACTGGCCTACTTTGGAGATACCAGAGATCCTAGTTTGCATCAGTGATTTGCAAATGCCCCTCTCCTGACACTGTGTCAAATAAAACCTTTGCAGCTCAGCAGTTGCATCTGAATTTGGTGACTTTCACCAATATCTAAAAGGCATGATCTGAGAAGTATTTGAAGCACAGCTTTTTTGGATTATGTTTAAGTTTCAAGTCACTCAACATTCACTTTTATAAGAGCAATATATTCATATATTCATATTACTGGCTTTCACTTTGTTATTTTTATACTCATTGAGACATGACAAGGCTGATTAGAGTCAGTGGCCCAAAACCAAATGTCAATAAAGTATCAGAGAGAAGTTGTAAAACATACCCTGTCTGAATACTTTGAAAATCTTTGGAGAGAAGGTTCATACTGCTTTGGAAAGGCAAACTCTTGTGTTTCTAGCTTCTTGTATCTATTCCATATAACCTGTGTAAGAGCAACTTGCAGGACATTATGAAAAGGATAAACAGTCAGAACAGCAGGATGATTTGCCCAAAATCAGATATCTCCATGAAAGTGAAGGGAGAATATAAAGAAACACAGCCTGAACCACATATGCTGATAAAAGAACTACAGAAAACAGTGACATGAAGCTTTGTGAGGCTTAGAGAATATGGTTTACAGCAAACATGTGAGTCAACGTAAGTTTTATAGAACCTTATCAGCATCTAACTTCTTTTCATTTACTATTCCTCAGATTTTGCTGAACCTCTGAGCCATCCAGGTTGTCTGCACATTTTTCTGCTGCAAAGGATGGGACTGGTGTCAGCTTTGCAACCACAAGTGGTTCCTACCCTTGGAACTTTCCACATTGATTTTTCTTTGGCTATATGCTCACTTCAGCATTTGCAGGTTTAGGCATATGAACTGATCATTTGGGTGCTCATTCTGCTGCTGCTGCTGAAGCCACTGACAAACCTCTTTTTGGCCCGAGGACTGTTGTGATCCCTTTTGGGAATTAGCAAGAACAAGTCATCTGCATTCTAAGAAAAGACTAAATTAGTTGGTCAGTGCCTTGTCCAGTGAGAAGAATGCAGGTAACCCACACTGCTGACAGTTCTTACCCTTCTGCCTTCTTAGTTGCACACAAAAACTCCCTCCCCAGCAGAGAAGAAAGAGTTAAGTTTAACACAAAGCTGAAAGGAAATAAAAAAATATTTCCAACCTCTCTAAGTGCTGCCCCTAGTGCCAAAATAATGCCACCCTGGATGCGGCAGGTGTTGCTCTTTTCGGGGATTCATTTATAAACATTAGCCTGGATCTGCTCATTTTGCTGAGTCATATATGATTTAATCACATATTTGGGCACATCCTAAGTCCCTATGTGTATAGGCAGGCAGGAGGGCTTCCTGTAAGTTTCTGCAGGGACTTCTGGGCTCTGAGCTGTGCTGATCCCATTTGAACGATGAGGTTGCTGGGTGGCCTCAACTAAGTCTCTGGAATGCTCATGTGGAATAAAAAACAATGTCAGCAGGGGTTTGTTCCCAAAACACAGTTTCAATCTAACCAAACAATGACAAATTATATTCTCTTTCCCAATGATGAGAGTATCACAAAAAACCAGCCTACTGCTGCACTTCTTCCTTATTTTCCAAGTGAAGTTGAGAATAAGAAAAGAGGGGAGTTGAAGTTAGAGAGGTTTTTCTATTCTTTCATCTGTCTTCAGGTATCATTCACCATTTTGGTGAAGAACATGAACCATCAGCTGGTTTAAGTGGCACATATACCCAGTAAGATCTGCCAGTGGTTGCTGCAGGAAGGGGATGTGTTTTTTGATGCAGGAGCAGTCCCAAGGGCAGCTGCCAGCTGTTGACTGGGTTTCCAAGGTAAGCACCCTAGCTCTGGAGCTCCCTAGGGAGCAGTTTGAATGTGCATCTGACCTCACTGCCACCTGTGCTCCAGCTGCAGTACACTCACAGAATTACTTTCCAGAATGCTTGTAAATATGACATTTCCTGATTTTCAGAAGACCTTGAAAACACTAGATTATGCTGCAGCCATTCAAGGAGGTTCCTCATCCTAGACATTAATTTGGTTGGGGTGTGACCCCCATCTCTTTCTTGTAGTGGGACAGGGAAGAGAAAGAAACTAAAGCTTTGGGACTGGTCACCTAAAAAGGAAAAGGATGGTGCAATGTTGTTTATTTTAACTAAAGGTATTTCCATGGCCCTTATCACTGCAGCATCTGAACCAAGGCCAAAATTCCACTTTCCTGTCAGGACTGCAAGCCTGGAAACAGGCAGCTGAGGGATAAGTGTCTGGTGAGTGGACACAGCTGGAGTTTGTTAACCTGTGAGGCTCACTGAAGTATGCAAAAGGAGGAAGAGGAAAGGAGTGAACAGTGGTGGGAAATGGGTTGACTGAAGTTTAGGAAGGACTTTGGTACTGTACTTGGACCTTGGCACATGTCTGATTGTATTGGAGAGTGTGTCATATCCCTGAGATGCAGGAGGATCTTTTGCTCTGGACCCATGAACCTTTTTCATGTTTGTGAGGCAGGGTTGTTTCTTACCCATTAGCAATTCCCTCAGTCCTGCTATATCTACCCTGAACAATATGTGAGACTGAGAGCTACTCTGTGCCTAGGAGGAAGCAGAGGTCTAAAAGGATGTGTCCTTGGTTTGCAAGATAGCGTGGCCTCTCCCAACAGAGTATTGTGAAGAATATGTCCTCAGGTTCATTTGGAAGATGCTATTTTTACCCTGCAAAAACTGTAGGTTTTGTAAGAAACTGATAGTGAGAGGCTAGTTTAACAAAGGAGTTTGTGTTCATTTCTCCCTGGACGAACAAATGTCCCTCTGCCTACCTGGAAACTTACTTGAGAGCCTGATTGTTCTGTCCCTCAGAGTCCTGTTCAAAGATCTCAGCTTTCAAAAGTATAGCTTCTTCCTTGCAAAGTTTTCAGGAAGAGCCTGGGCAATTTGGCTTCTGTCTTCTCTTCTGGGAATGCTGCTGTCTTGGGTTTTTTTCCTGAGGGATCTCTCTCTCCATGGTTTCCAGACCTGAAAGGTGGCTGTGGTCCATGCTGCTAAAGTTAGATTTTTCTGTGTAAAAACGTTATTTTTGTGAGTAGTCTTGAAATCGTTCCACAGGAATTGCTAATCTAGGCCTTGACTCTTACATGATTGCCTTCTGCCAACTGCTGTTTATATAATCACCTTGTGTAGTCCCACTTTCTTGAGACTTTCCTCTTGTACGTTGTTACACTAATTAGCTGGCCTGCCTAGGTTTGGATGGTGAAGTCCTGCTTGCTTTGTGTGCCTTTTCTAACTTACATTTTCTGTCACTGAGGCTTTCTGGAAGGAAAAGAATTGTCATATATAGTGGCAGTAGGTGAGTAGAAATTTCTTCTGCATTTAAAACCTATTGAGTGGCTCTTAAATGCCACAAGAGAGGAACTGCTATGTGGTTAATAGAGATTTCATTGTTGGGGAGGTGGAAAACCCAGAGATATGAGTTCAGTTCCTGTATAAGCAAGTCATGGCACCTCTGTGGGCCTCAGCTTGCTTTTATAGAATGGAGATACAATTTTCTTCGCTTGTCAGTGCTTTGGATCAGAGACTATATGCATTTATGTATAGGGGTGTAAGTCAGAGACTATATGCATTTATGTATAGGCATGTAATACCCCTGATTCTGGATCTTAGTGCAAAATTATTACAAGAGTAATAATGTGAGAGTCTGCCGCAAGAGGAAAAGAGCTTTTTTATTTTGATGTTTGCAGCTCTTCTGAATGTTCCTATCGCTAGCCCACAAAAAGGGAAGATCTGGTCTTATGATGGTTTGGCTAAGTCTCGTGGTCTACAGTGGGTGTCTTGAAAATGCTTTAGACTGTGGTGGTCACTTCATCAAAAAGTAAAAAACAATGCTGTGTGATTGCAGCCTTTCATTCGCCCATGAAAGGGGTGAATTTTCAACTGATAACTGAGGTAGTTTGCCACAGATGTATAGACTGAAATGAGCTTTGTACAAAACAGCCTGATGAATAATACAGGGCAAAGAAAGTGTACCCTTTTTAAAAATATATACTTCCTTATATTTCTTACTAACTTAGAATGTAGACTAAGTCCACCAAAACCAGTTGCATACTACAAATCATGTAAAGTCACAAAGTCTGATTTTTAAACTTAATAAACATAAGAATGTTGGCAGTGTTTCATGTTGGTTTTATCTCAAGTAAAGGACTAACTGTCCACCAGTAGCTTTTGTAGTGAGTCAGCAGCTAGCCTGAAAACTGGGTCTCTGGGCAAGGTACAGCAAAGGCTCCACAACGTGTGACTAATTGGGACACAGTATTTTTCATCATGCCCATTTTTTAAAATATCTATCTCCATGGAAAACACAAAGCAGTGTTCATAATCCACAGGGGGATATTGTTGGTTTTGTTTAAAGAGCAGTGTCTGCCATAAGCCGTTCTGCCTTTGTCTTAATGCTGAGACCTCTTTCATCACTGGACTCACAAAAACTGTGACTCATCAAAACTTGTCATCATCATGGTCCTGACTCTGAGAGACAGAAAAGAGGGAAAAAACCCTGAAGTGTACAGAATAACCTTTCCCTGCGTACCTCTCTCCTGTATCTGTCATCAGTGGTTTAAGGACAGGGTGTAGCAGGGTCTACAGCTGAGCTCCCCCTTCAGGACCCTGATTCTGCACCATCACCATCTGGTAGGCTTGTTTAATTAACTGGGGGAGGTTTGGCATTTTATTACCTACCCCATCTGCTTAATCCTTTGTATTTTCTTCACATCTTGAGTTATGTCTAATGACATTTTCAATTCCGAGCCACCAATTTTCTAGAAAAGTGTTTCTCCAAAATGATAGCAATTTAAAGAACACTGAAATTGGAAGAGTAGCAGTTCCTGCTCCTGTTGCTGAAGCTTACTTTTTTCCTTGTGCCATTCATTTCCTTGTGAATGGAGTCTGCATATTTACTTGTTTATTTCTGTCTCTCAGTTGCTTTTTTTTGGCTTGTCTTACCACCCTGATCAGTTTTGTATATTTCTAATTAGTTTTCAAATAATATTTTGGGGTTTGATGTTTTGGGGTTTTTTGTCTGGACCTGCAAATACTTATTCCTGTATGTGCCCATGCTTCTATCAGAAGAATCTTTGCACAGAGAAGTGCAGCAGTTAAGGCAAAGGTTGTGACTGCTCTTGGAGTGCATGCTCAGTGTGTCTTTCAGTGTGGGGTGGCTGATTGCTTTGTAGCTTGCTTCTCCATAGACTTCTCCCTGTGTCTGCATTTTTTTCTTTTTCCTGGACATTTGTGTTCAACACTGATATTCCAGAGACTGGTCTTTGAACAGCTGCCAGCCACTCCCCTGGGTACTGCCTTGGCTTTCTTGTGCTAGCTGAAAAACAAATATGAAACAATTAACGGGAAGATCAAAATCACTCAGTGCTTTTGGAGTCCCTGAGACAAATCAGCCTGGACCTCAAGTACATCCAAAGGCTGACTGACTAATTCTTTTCTTTTTTTCCTTCTTTCTCTTCTCATCTACTTCAGTTTCTCTTTGTTTCAAAAAAAAAATTATGTCACTTACCCCCACAACAAAGCAATATCAAACTTTATGCCAACTGATCAGCATCTGCTGATTACATTTTTGCTCTCTGTGGTCAAGTGCTCTGCCACGGCCCAGTGAACTTTAGGGATTGGTTGGTACCACATGCCTTTGTGCTGCTGACCTACTCACTGAGGATGATGAAACCATTTCTCCTATCCATGCCTCAGTTTCTGAATAAGTAAAATACTACTTATATGTTCCAGAATATCATGATAAAGAGAATTCTGATAGGTAGCTATTTTTAATTATGTCAAGTGGATGACATTACAGTTATTGTACAGATGGTGACAATTGTTTTACGTAATGGTTATTCAGATTAGAGCCTATTTCTTTTTCCAACTAATAATTAGAAGATTGTAATGATTTAGGGCAGCTAAAAATTATATCCACCTTCTGACAGAAAACTGTTGTCTTAGAAAATTGTTTGGAGGGGTCTGCTTTTCCTATTTTTTCTTTTTCTTATTTTTCCTGTGAGACTCAGTTTTGCTGTGGAAGGAGCTAATTGTTTTTCAGCAGAAATGTTATTACCCTTTACAACAAGCATCTCTCACAACTGTGTCTTTACCTTGTCACTTTTATAAAATTCTTCATGAGAGAAAATTGCAAATTCCCTCCAGTGTTTTCTTTTTTATTATTTTTAGTAAATTTGAACTCAGATCATTTGAAACACGGCTATTCCTCACACCTTCAAGCTCAAACCTATTTGGTTTTCATGACCAGTGCATGGAAAATCTATCCTGTGAATTGCACAATGCTGCACTTCAATGCTTCTTTTAATTCTCCAGAAAAACTCCATTTTATTTAGAAATTATTATGACTGAAGGTCTCGTTCATGCTGAGGCACAGTCTACCTAAATAGAGCTGACTAAAGTGGTGGTGGGGTAGGCATGAATGAGTTTCTACTGCCAGAAGACACCAAAGACTGGGGGACCCAGATTTTCTGGAGAAAAGATTGTTGTGGCATCAGGTTCAACCTCCTTCCTAACACAGACCACTCACAGCACTTCAGCAGGTGATATCTTCTAATGGAGCTATGGTACATCCGAGGAATCTGCCCAGACTTGTTTTAACATCTCCAAATGATGGCAAATAAATTGTATCCCTCTCTAAGGCTTTTAAATGTAATGAGGTTAGAGGCTATTATTTCAGCTGACTTCAGTCCTGGGGAAGTTTTGGTTCTCTGGTATCTCATTAGTATAGTAATCTTTCTTTTCATTACACTGCTGGAACAGAGCAGGCAGGACAGGATCACAATTATAGGAAGTATCGTTGTCATCAGTAGTCGAGACAATTCCTATGCAGGAACAAGGACCTCGAGATGGACTTAGCACAAAGAGCAGCAAATCTGAGATATATTTCTCTAGGGAACTCTGTGAATGGGCTGGCACATTTTGAGCTAGCTGTATCTTTTTGGGAGCAAGGGATCTATTTCTGGGTAAGCAAGAAAGTAAGAGATTGCACTAAGCTATTGCAAGTGGAAAGGCTAAAATTATTTTTCTCACAGCTAGCCACACTTGGGATGTTTTGTTCTGGGTTCAGCATAGCTCTGTGGATATTGATATGAACTGCAGAGAGCAAGTACATCTCTGCATGGGTGAGCACAGCTGGAGACAGACTTCTTTATTTACCTGAAGAAGTGACTTGACAGAAGGCAGTTGATGTGGCTGCTGCAGAGCTGGTAGAGTCAGAAGACATTTGCTCAGGCTCAGGACTGCACAAGGGTGGAGACTGGAGTCACCCAGGAAGTGTGAAGGAGTGCATGCAGAGGTTTTATCTATCCCACCTTTGTAGACATGACCTAAGTAGACCTCCAGGCTAGCTGAATCACCAGAGGGTCCCACTAAACATATTTTTCATGTAGGAGCACATCTTAAAGTACTTTCCTCTCCAAACCGTGCTTCGCTTTTTCTTTTTCCAAGAATCAGTCTTAGGAAAGCCACTTGGGAAGGTTTTTCCTTAGCTGAAGCAGGAACTTGGTAGGTATATTCTGATGACATTATGGTACTTCTGGTTGACTTGGACTTCTCACAGCTGGCAGTAAAGGTGAGACAATATAACAGCTGTGTGAAATGCTGGTAGCATTGCCCACCACACTTTCAGACTCCTTTGTTTAAGAGAAAAGACCTAAGTCATCAAAACTTAAGCCAAGACTGTTATTTGTCATTTTTTTTTCTTTCATGCTGCTTTGTGGGCAGTGATTTGTGCTTGGCTGGCTGTTTCAGATGTAAAGCCTGCTGAGTTTCTTCCTGGAACATCCCAACACAGTAAACAAGGGAAAGCAGAGGCAAAGCTTTTCCTGTGCAGCCAGCTGGAGTGCCTGCGCTTTCTCACTTCTTCGTGAATTCTTACCCTTGACCCCACTGTGCTATCCAGTTCCCTCTGTCAGGTTCTCCTGAAAGCTGTGATTTCCTCTCCTGACAGGCAGCAGGAAGATGAGAAAGCTGTTGGGCAACCTTTGCTCTGGAGATAACTGGAGGGTTACTAACAAAGCATGCCTGACAGACAAGGTTTAGGAAATAGTGATAACATCAGGAAGAGGGAGGAAAGTAAACAGTTCAGTAGCTTAGGGCGCATTTGTCATTGTAAAACTGGCCTAGGCTAGCAACTTTATAAGCTGTTCTTTGCAGTGTCACTCTCAGAGACTTGGTGCTGCACCATTTCCACCAGCAGCTGAGACGAATTCAATACTTTTAGCTGGGACTACGTTCTGAACCAGCCCAAAGGTCAGGGACATTTTGGCTTGGTTTCAGCACCACACAGCAGAGTAACAAGATCCAACTTATTCCACCCTCAGATGTGAGGGTGTGGCAAAAGGGAAGTCTTTATTTCCTCTGCCTCACAACCACTAAAGAAGTCACCTATTTTACAAGAGAAACAAAGCCAGGAATAGAATTTGTGTCATTAACTTCCACTAACCTGACTCGGTAAAAGCTAGCTAGGACATTTAGCTGAGAACTATGAAATCCCATCCTCTGGGCAGTTTGCAGCTCAGCTTTTGATATAGGCTTTTTCTAATTATCACTGACAGGCAGATCGAGGGTAAGATTATACATTTGAGTTCTTGTTTTTTCTCTTCCCTCCCCTTCTTCATCTCATGTGTCAGCTCTAGTTTCCAAATACATTTCCATGTCAAAGCATTAAACTTCATCCATCATGAGCACATTTGTGCAAGTCCTAATGAAATAACCCTGCTGCCGTGTCTCTCTGGGAAGGTGGAGACTCCAGTCATAATGTAACGTGACAATGGAAGCTCCATGAGGCTGGGCAGTGAGATTATATCTTTTCCATTTGTGCAGTAACTGTTGTTTGGTATGGCTTGTCATTCTGTCAGATAAAGGCACACAGCCATCTATGAGGAACTATTAATGAAGATTCAGGCATATTTTCTGTTGGAAACGGATCACTTCACTCTTCATCTCACTGACTTTTTACATTAGAAAACTAAAAATAGCCCTGAGTTTATAACGAAAGACTTTCAGTATCTGGCAAGTTTTGCCTTTCCTGTAGTCCGTTCCCCAGAGGAAGGTTAAATACACAAAACCTTTTTCTGATGGTTTGAGCTGAGTATTTCATAGCCATAAACATGAATATAAGGTGTGCATCTTTGTCTGTTAAGCACATTCAGTCCACCAAGCACCCTTATCATCCAAACGAAAACACAGACCAAAAAAATCCCTTCAGCCTTTGATAATTTACACTTTTGAGGAAAAGGCAGGTAAAGAAAAAGAAGTGCTAATCACACAAGCTTGGATAAATTTGGTGTTGCCAAATGCTGTACAGCTTTCTCCAGTTTCCCTGCCAATGCAGCTCAGCCCCTTTCAAAGCAGCCCTGCTGTCACAAAGCTGGGCTGGGCTGGAGCAACATCCTTCCTTTGCATCAGGATGTGTCAGGGATGCCAGGGGCATGACAAGTGTGCAGGGGGTGAAGAGTGTTACACAGGCATCTGTTGATGACCCACATTATTGCTTTATGACTTAGGAAACTTCTTTCTACAGATGACCTTGACAGGGCTTTGCCTTCTAGCTTTTGTAAATAACTGGCTGAAACACAGAAATACTATTGTCTGTTAAAGAGGAGGGTTTTTTTGCTTCCTCTCCTCCACAACAAACAGGATCCAGGAACTGTTTAGACCCCCTGAAATTCTGGCTTTCAGATGCCAAGGGAGAAAGTATGGGTGGGTGGTTGTAGTACCTTCCTATTTTCCATTAGGATGAGGGTGAGATACTCATTTGGTGTAGATGGGCCACCCTTTCCAACGGGCATATGCCAGAGGCACCAGAATAGGTGTGTGACATGACACCACCTTCATAAATGGGCAGTGAAGCTCCCTGAATACACATGTGCACATGCACACACATAGGTCTAGTCCAGAGACAACGTGAGAAATGGGTGATTCATTTTCCCCCCTTACTTACTGAAGTTAGTACTGAAATGAACAATCCTCAGGTGTGCCTTTGCATTGTGTGGGGCAAAGCCTTCAGTGCAACAATGGCCAACACTGAAATCCCAGAAAGGGAAAGAAGATAAGACTCTTATAGCTGCCAAAGAATCTGAATGCGGTTCCACACAATTTAACATAACTAACTGATTCTCTTGGATATATTGGGGCTGTATTCAGTGCTTAGTGCTTTCCAAAACCAAACCAAGTCAACAGAGTGCTCTGCAGTTCAAAGCAAAACAAAACCACAGAAAGTTCATGTGTAGTCACCAGACAAAAATTTGCTAAGTACCAGCAGAAATGAGGAGTTAATGAGTCCCATATGTGGCAGCTAACCTGGGCTTTATAAGATTTTCCATGAGATTTCCGAAAAAAGATTCTATAGCAGCATATGAGAGCAAAAATTCATTTTCTTGTTAAACTGGACAGCTAACACTCACGCTGCATTTTCTTCCATAGCTGAGTCTATATACAGGCTAACAAACTTGGATAGGATTCTCACTCTAAAAAAACCAGATGACAGCCTCTAGTATTCCTGAGCAGTAAGACTCTAAAGGCTTTAATTAGCTTCTCAACAAGACAAGATCTGAAACAGTTCAGAAAGTATTTACCTTTTGCCTTACTCTACATCTTGTGGAGATGTAGATTTTTAGAATCTTCCTAGATATTTTTGTATTCATGTGTTGCAGTTAGATCACATGCATTGCTTCTTGTACAGTGTACACACAGCTCACAACAATTTGATGAATTTGCTGATGCCTTCAACAATGTTGCCATAGCACTCACTGGTGTTTAATCCTTACTGGCATGGAAATGCATTTTATTGGACTGTAGAAAACCTGAGGAGGCTGGGTTTGGTTTGGTTTTGCCCAGTTCATTTTAAGTGTATTTGGAGCAGCAGGCATAAGAAATATTGTTTTCATGTGCTGACATCAATTCAGTGAGAAAGGTCAAACCACTGGAATTCTGTTTACCATTGCATAGGAGAAGGATCAGTAGGCTAGGTCAGAAAACTGAAAACAACATGTTTCTCCCAACGATTGCCTGGAGTGCAGATGTGCTGGGGGATTTTACATGTGTGATTTTAAGGGCTTAGGCTGGTAGAAGTAGCATTTGGGGAATTTTGAGCTAGAACTGACAAAGAATGTCTCCCAAGGCAAACTGGTAACAAAAACACTACAGGCTGAAGCAGCACCTCCGTCTCTTAGTATCCATGCAGATTACATGCTGGTATTCAGAAGATTGTCTTTTGATTATTTCCATGTTTTTAACACAGCCTCATATGCAATCAGGAGGGCTCTTCAAACCTTCCTCACATCCCCCCAAGAAAGCTCATCAGTGTAGAAGCCATTGATTACCCCTAAGAGCAGGACAGAGAGTTGCTGTTCCTCTGAGACCACTCACAGAATTTGCATTAACATTCTGAGTGGACCTTTAGCATCTATAGAGGTTAGAAGTTTAAACAGTATCAATAGATAACTTGCCACATTATCATATTCTCAGTTTCTCTTGACTCAGATTCTGGGTATCTTCATTCATTTCTGTCTGTATCCTTCTATGGGATCTTCAGGTGAAAACTGCTCAATAAGTGTGAAGTGTTACTGCTGAAGAAAAAGCATGAGAGGTGAAGAATGCAGCAAACTGTAGATATTTATGTGGGAGATATTCTTTTGTTGAGTCACCCAATATTACAGTCTGAGCTGAGCTTAGAGATTTATCTATTCCTTTATGACTTTCCCAGAAATAAGTAATAAAGATCTGGGCAATTAAGAGCAGCCTACAGCTCTGTCGGTGGGGAGACAAATGGAAAACAAAAAGAGAAGTTCTGTGGGGTAAGAGATGCCATGATGACTATCTAATCTGGAGAATCCTGTGAGACAATCCTCAATAAAAATTCACAAGGACAGCCAGGAAGGCCAGCATGAAATTGTGGCAGTCGATGATGCAGGATGAAGATATGGCCATAGGTTTCCCTTATCTTGCTGTCCTCTAAGGGATACACAAAAACGTGTGTTTGCCATGCCTCCTGGCATAGCTATGTGGTGACCTCGGTGAGCATGGGAAGATAGCTCAGAAGCTGAGGACAAGGAAAGCTGAATCTCAGAATTAAGAGACTGCTTTAGTATGCCAGAATGAGCAGTCTGTTCATACCTTTTGAGCTGCCCTGGGACTGTAGGAGGAGCAGGTATCTCCTGTGGCATGCAGAGGACCAGGTCACTGAAGTGGCACAAAGCAACCAGTGCTGTAGCTGACTGGGAAGGCCATGAAGAGAGACACTGAGGAGCAAACCCAGGCAGAGAGCAGGCCCAAAGCCAGACATGGTGGGTGCAGTCTCACAGGATGCATCCCACAGCACTGCAAAATGCAAATACTGCAAGAGAAACCACATGCATCTTCCCACTGGATTGCGTGGGCAGGAGTTCCTGGTACTGCCAGCAGTGGTGGGACAATGAGCCACCACAGAGCAATGCAAGCTCGAACCTTGAGTTAGTGTCTTCAGTTGAGCCTTGGGGAAGCTTCTCCTGATGAACAAGGTTTTTTGGGTTCCTCTGTTTGGGGCAGGTTTTGGTAATTCATCGAACACCCTTTGTAGAAATAGATAATTTCTTCCAGTGTGCCTGAGACACTTCCCCTTCCTCATAGACATGGCTGCTCCTCAGAAACATGGAACCTGTCTGGACATTTCTATCCCTTTTGGAACTGGCAGGCAAGAGAGTTTATCTTCTTTAATAAAACCCTTGGCCAGGGTTTTATTTATCTTTGACCAACCGTTACAATTAATCCAAGTTTCTGCTCAGTGATCTATTCCTTAATTACTCAGTGACCCTAGCAGACTCTGTTTGTACAGAGGGGGAAGAAAAGCTATGGGAAGTTGGTTTTTGTTTGGGACTTTGTTTGTTTGTTTGTTTTAGGATTTATTTGTTTGAGTTTTCCCATGGATGGTAGCCAGATCTTTGTCCAAAGCTGTCTGGATGGGAACAGGGCACCACCAAGACCAAATAACCCCCATTGTTAGCCTTCTGTCACTATCCCTTGGCACACAGGTCCAACTTGGAAACAGAAGGAAAGAGCAAAGAAAACAGGTGTTGAAATTTCAATTTTCAGGCTGACAAGGATACAGGAAGATCACCATGCAAAAAAAAAAGGTTTCCTGGATATCACAGCCAGTGGACAGAAACCTATGCACTGTAAGTGGAAGAAGATGACAGCCTTCAGCATTTGTGCTTCTGCTAAATCTTCATTTGCAGTGATCCTGGAAAGTATCCTTTCTTTCTGAACCTGACTGCAAAATCTGTAACAGTGGATCTTTCAACATCTGTTGCATCCTGGTTCAGTGTTTTCATTCTCCCCTACTGGTTTTGTTCAGCTCTGCCCTGATGTACTCTCTCAGCACATCTAACATCATGGCAAACATGGTCCACCATCTCAGCAAACTGATGCGTATATCATCTTCTTCTCTTCTAGCATAAAACCTCATCTTCAGAACTATACATATTACATTCAAGTACCAGGGAAAGGTGGAGTTGGAGGAGCCCTCAGCACTACAAGAAGGTGTAGAACTGGCTGTGTTTGACTGGGTGTAGGAGAAGAATCAGTATTTCAGAGGACTCTACAGTGTCATTAGAGGTCATGGAAAGGAGGGAGGAAAGCAGGCTGAACTGCCAGTGGCCAGAAGCTTTAGTGTCCCACTGAATCTATTGACAGTGCTTCTATGTAACAGAGAACCTGTTTGGTGGGGGAGACAGGTATGAAAAATGCTGGAGAAGAACAGGATCTGTGCATCTCTCTGCAGAGTGGCACGTGCTCTCATGGTGGTGGACTGACATTGAAATGCCATATTGATACCAGACAAGCCCCAGATGCAGAGAAGCTGAAGGCCAGTGGGGGAGGAGGTTGAAAGTTAGGATGTGTGAAGAGTCAGTATGATCCACCGAGATAATGCAGAAATTTTGTCTGACATCTGAAATGATGTAGCCAGGAAAAGATAAGACTCTCCCTAGGAGAGAAGATAATTGTTTTTCAGTGTAACAGATCAGAGATTAGGCACTCCCGTCTGAAATCTGCCAGACTGGAAACAGTAGCTTCCTGTGCTGCTGCTAAATATTTGAATTGAAGACGGCAACTGTCCACAACATCCTCCTCCATTTATCTCTAAATGGAATGGATTAAATTTCCATCCAGCATAAGTTAATTTTGAATTTGGAAACACTACTACTTCTTTCTTCTCTCTCTGATCATTTCCTTATAGATGAATGGAGGAGACTGGGTAGAGCAAACCAGAAGGAGCAGCAGAGGATCTGCCAGCTGGGGACAGGCAGGGGGACACTGATTGAGGAGAACTTGCTCTTGACCTCCTGGGGGAGTTTGTAGCAATGTGCGTAGCTTCCTGCCCTCTGATGTAGACGAGGAAAAGAGAACTGAAGACAGTGACTAGCAGGTCTCCTTTTCGTCTTACACATCTTCACTCCAGTTTTGTTTTCTCTTAAAATGCTGTTACTGAGCAGGGTGCTATATAACACCCAGCTTGCTATATAAAGCAAGAGAACCAGGGAGCTTTAAATGGGAAGTAGTTAGCCTGTTCCCCTCAACCCTTCCTCCTCCCACCCGAAGAAGTAAGCAGAACTTTGGTCTGGTTTTATACCTGCTTCAGGAGTGCACCGCACAGACCCCGTGCCCAGAGATGTGTTACAACCCCACCTCCTTCTAACACAGCAGCACATGTACCAGCATAAATGCGTAAGCAAAGAATTGGGTTATTTTCTTTCTGTGAAGTGGATTTATTCCCCTCCCACTCCCCATTCCCCACAAGCCTCATGACCCTTTTGCCCCCCTTTGGCAAGCCCCTTACACTCGCACTCTGGAAAAACAGTAGTAGCTAACATTTGTGCCTTTGGCAATAAAACCACGGGCCTCCCAAACCCCAAATGGCAAAAAGACATTTCCATTCCAATCCCAGTTTTAAATTAAACTGTAATGAAAAATCAGCAGTGGCAGCTGGGACCAGAGACAGTGATTGTCTCGAGGAACAAAAAAGGGGAAGGAGGAGGAGAGAGGGAGAGACTGCAAGGAAAGCTCAGCCTGGTAATAAAGCAGCTGGTAAACCTTCAAGTAAAAAGAAATTAGAAAAACAAATCCAGCAGAGAGGGAAGCAGACGCCTGCCCTTCCGCAGAGCGCCCTAGAGCAGGGAGGGCCGGGCAGGGCCTGGCGGTGCTGTGCTGACCCCTGGAGGAGCCGCGGGGCTCAGCCCGGCCCAGG
>NW_008670737.1:2159-8237 GCF_000695815.1 Acanthisitta chloris | reverse complement strand
GTACTTGAGCCCTGGGTAGGCAGCAGACTTCCCTGTGGGATGGGTCTGGTCGGCATATAGGGCCCTCAGTTCCCTTCAGAAGGGATTCGCCTAACACAATTACCCTTTTTTTTTTCTTTATAGCTGTGGTATTGATGAATCTAGAAGATGGGGTGCAAGCTGGAGATCCTCCAGATGGATCTTCCTTATGACCATCCTCTGCTTGATTCTCTGGGTTCAGAGCCTCATACCTGTTTTTTAAGGGCCACTGGGGAGGTGATGGGGATCGGGAGGGTTCTGTCTGGGTTAGAACATTCCGCCTGGTACCAGTAGCATAGATACCATTGCTGGGTCTAGCTGTGTTATGGAAAAAAAAGAATACAAAAACAAAGAAAAGCTCTGCCTGCTCGAACTGCCTAGCTAACTGCCCTTACTGACATGCCCCACCCCTGTTTGCAGCGCTCTTGATCACTTGTACTCCCTGGGGCGGTTTAAATCTCACGCCAATGAGCACGGTCCTCCCCCCGCCCCCCCAGTCAGCTGTGTAAGCCTCCTGCAGGCAGCAGATCTCAGCTCCAAATGGCCTTCAGACTACTACCCTTTGTTGGCCCTTTGTGTGGCTGGTGACAAATCATAATGCATAGTCCATAGGCCATCAAAAGAGACTTCAAGGCCCTAGGACAGGTGGCGAGGGAATCAGGGGTGCAGGTTATTTTTTCCTCTGTTCTTCCAGGTGCAGGTAGTGACATTGAAAGAAACAGACAGAGACCACCTCTCTCAAAGGGGGAAGACGGTCTTTGGTTAGGAGCTAGCAGGGCTTATTTATAGGGCTTTAAAGTAGATATGATGGGGGAGGGGATATCATCATAATTGCCAGTGATAAGGTTTGGGATGGCATGCCATCCCACTCATACCAGTTAGATGCCAGGGCCAGCAAGAAATGCCCAGAGCCTGGAGAGCGTATGCAGGTCAACAGGAGAACATGGGAAGGACACCACCAAGGAATTCCAGCCACTCCAGACAGAAAGTCAGCTTCATTGGAGGCCCACCTTAAATGCCTATATGCAAACACATGCAGCATGGGGAATAAACAGGAGAAATTAGTTATGTGTGCATGCCTGCAAAGCTATGACCTTATTGGCATCATGGAAATGTGGTGGGGTGACTTCTATGTTGGAGTGTTGGCTCTTTAGGAAGGACAGGCAGGAGAGATGATGTCGCCCTCTATGTCAATGACCAGCTGGAGTGCATGGAGCTCTGCCTCAGGATGGACGAGGAGCTGACTAAGAGGGACAGGTGATATTATAGTGAGGGTCTGCTACAGGCTACCTGACCAGGAAGACTGAGATGATGAGGCCCGCTATAGAGAGATAGGAGCAGCCTCACATTCATCCAGCCTCACATTCATAAGCTCTGGTCCTCATGGGGGACTTCAACCACCCCAATATCTGTTGGAGGGACAACACAGCAGGGCACAGGCAATCCAGGAGTTTCCTGGAATGCATTGAAGGCAAGTTCCTTCTCCAAGTGATAGAGGAGCCAACAAGGAGAGGTGCTATGCTGGGCCTCGTTCTCACCAACAAGGAGGAGCTGGTGGGGAATGTAAAGCTCAAGTGCAGCCTTGGCTGCAGTGACCATGAAATGGTGGAGTTCAGGATCCTTAGGGCAGTGAGGAGGGCACACAGGAAGCTCACTATCCTGGACATCAGGAGAGCAACTTTGGCCTCTTCAGGGATCTGCTTGGTAGAGTGCCATGGGATAGAGCCCTGGAGGGAAGAGGGGCCCAAGAGAGCTGGATGATATTCAAGGATTGTCTCCTCCAGACTCAAGAGGAAAGCATCCCTACAAAGAGGAAATCAGGGAAAAGTGCCAGGACACCTGTGTGGATAAACAAGGAGCTCCTGGACAAACTTAAACACAACCAGGTAGCCTACAGAGGATGGAAGCAGGGAAAGATAGCCTGGGAGGAACACAGAGAGATTGTCCAAACATCCAGGGATCTGGTTAAGAAAGCTAAAGCACTGGCAGAAGTAAATCTGGCCAAGGACATCAAGGGTAAAAAAAAATGCTTATTTAGGTAGATCAGCGATAAAAGAAAGACTAGGGACCATGTGGGTCCTCCCAGGAAGGAGACCTGGTTATCCAGGACATGGAGAAGGCCGAGGTATTCAATGACTTTTTTGCTTCAGTCTTCACCAGGCAGTTTTCCAACCACACTGCCCAAGTTGCAAAAGCTTAAGCAGAGATTGGGGGAATGAATAACTTCCCACTGTAGGAGAAGACCAGGTTCAAGACCATTTAAGGAACCTGAAGGTGCACAAGTCCATGGGACCTGATGAGATACATCCAAGGGTCCTGAGGTAACTGGCTGAGGAAGTGGCAAGGCACTATCCAGCATATTTGAGAAGTCATGGCAGCCTGATGAAGTTCCCATTGACTGGAAAAGGGGAAACATAACCCCATTTTTAACAAGGGAAATAAGGAAGACCCAGGGAACTATAAGCTGGTCAGTTTCACCTCAGTCAGTCTCACCTAAGATCTAATCTAAATCTCTCCTCTTTTAGTTTAAAACCATTCCCCCTTGTCCCATCATGATCTGCCCATGTAAAAAGTCACTTTCCCTCCTTTCTGTAAGTCTCCTTAAGGTATTGGAAGGTTGCAATGAGGTCTCCCCAAACCCTTTTCTTCTCTATGCTGAACAACCCCAGCTCTCTCAGCCTGTCTCCATAGGAGAGGTGTTCCAGCCTTCTGATCATCTCCATGCCCCTCTTCTGGACTCACACCAACAGGTTTACATCTTTCCTGTGCTGGGGACCCCAGAGTTGGATGCAGTACTCCAGATGAGGGTCTCATGAGAGTGGAGTAGAGGGGCAGAATCACCTCCCTTGACCTACACCTCCTTTGATGCAGCCCAGGATGTGATTGGCCTTCTTGGCTGTGAGCACAGAGTGTTGGCTCATGTCCAGTTTTTTGTCCACCAGAACACCCAAGGCCTTCTCTGCAGGACTGCTCTCAATGAGTTCTCCTCCCAGTCTGTACTCATGTCTGGGAGTGCCCCGACCCAGGTGCAGCGCTTTGCACTTGGACTTGTTGAACTTCATGAGGTTCTCATGGGACCACTTCTCAACTTTGTCCAGGTCCCTCTGGCTGGTATCCCTTCCTTCCATGGTGTCAACTGCACTGTTCAGCTTCATGTCATCTGCAAGCTTGCTGAGGGTGCACTATGTCATTGATAAAGCTTTAAAGAGCATTGGTCCTAAGACAAAGCCCTGAGGGACACCACTCGTCACCAGTCTAAATAACACTAAGAAGTGCAATATAAAATTATCACAACAGACAATAATTTTCAATGATAAAAACATAAGCCTATTAGTGTCCACATAACAGTAATTATTACTATAGTATTATTGCATCTCAGATGATTAATTACAAGAATAAAAGTAATGTCATTTAGCATTCTGATAAATCTTTGGTAAATACAAATTGATGAAGAGGCCCAAAAAGGTAATTCGCAAACATAAGACAAAACTATTTCTAATTACTACTTGATCCAATATCATAAAATGTCAACTGTACAGGTATATAGATAACTGATCGTGGTTTCAGTCCTGTAGAAGAAAAATGCTGTCAACTTGAAATGGTTAAAATTGTTTTATAAATATCTCTGTGTTATTGACACAGTACAAAACCTGATCGACATACACTGCTAGTCATAGAAATACTAAATGGCATACTATACAATGGTATTCAAATATGCATGTATAAACACACACATATGTTGCTATCACAGAAATGTCACAGAGGCATTCAAGATCATCAAGTGTGCTGGTTTGAAAGCAAACTAGTGAGAGACTCTAAGTCAGAAATACAATTTAATAGGAAAAAACAAAACAACAGCAAATGCAACAGTACAAAAAGAAAATACTGACAGAGCTGGAGTGATGGGTCTGTTTCAGCAGTAATCCTGCAGATCCGGTCCTCACCTGGAGGTCCAGTGGCAACTCTTGTCCTCTGGGAATCCAGCAGGCAAAGGGCATCTGTGCCAGTCCAAACCCCAGCTTTTATCCTGTGGGAATGCTTGGCTCCCCACTCCCATGTGAGAATGCTTGGCTCCCCACTCTCATGTGGGAATGCTTGCCACCCCCACCCCACCCCCGCCGTGAAGATCTCACAATGGGAGATGTAACTCTATGCAAGCATGGGTCCCAGAGAGCCCGTTAATCAGAGACAGCCCCCTGAAGGAGCCATCAGGGACTAGGAGATAATGATCACTGCCCCCACCTGCTTTAACAGCTTTTGGAGACACAATAGAACACATACCATAGGCTACCCCCACACTGCAACCCAGGACATCAAGTCCAACCGTCAGCCTAGCACAACCATAATCATCCCTAAACCATATCCCCACAAGACCACATCCAGATGCCTCTTGAACACTTCCAGATACGGTGACACCACCACCTCACTGGTCAACTTATTCCAATACCTAACCACTGAATCAGTGAATTTTTATTAGAATATCTAAACTGAACCTACCCCAGCACAACTTAATGCCATTTCCTCTCATCCTTTCATTTGAGACATGGTGGAAGAGACCAAGCCCCACCTCACTACAACCTCCTTTCAGGTAGTTGTAGACAGATGAGGTCCCCACTGAACCTCCCTTTCTCCAGGCTAAACAACCCCAACTCCCTCAGCCTCTCCTCATAGCACTTGTGCTCAAGTCCCTTCACCAGCGCTGTTGCTCTTCTCTGGAACCGCTTCAGCACCTCAATATCTTTCCTGAACTGAGGGGCGCAGAACTGTACACAGTATTCAAGATGTGGCCTCACCAGTGCTGAGTACAGGGGGAGAGCCAGTGCCGAGTACAGGGGCAGAATCACCTCCCTGGTCCTGCTGACCACACTGTTCCTGATCCAGGCCAGGATGCCATGGGCCTTCTTGGTCACCTGAGCACACTGCTGGCTCGTGTTCAGCTTTCTGTCTATCCAAACTCCCAGGTCCCTTTCTGCCTGGTGCTCTCCAGCCACTCTGTCCCCAGCCTGGGGCACTGCATGGGATTGTTATGGCCAAAGTTCAGGACCAGCACTTGGCCTTGTAAAACCTCATCCCGTTGGAATCGGCCCATCTCTCCAGCCTATCCAGGTTCCTCTGCAGAGCCCTCCTGCCTTCCAGCAGATCGACAATCCCCCCCCCAACTTTGTGTCATTTGCAAACTTGCTGATGGTACACTCAATCCCCTCATCTAAATCATCAATAAATATATTACAGCTATTAAAGATATTAATGAACTATTTCAGTGGGAATCTGCATCAAACTTAAATGGTTGCATTTGTGTTTTCTAACCAAGATTCTAAACAATTACCTCATTTTTGGAAATGAACTCTGAAAATAAGCTTCAACTTATCCTAGGCATGTAAAGCTACATAATATCTGACCATCTACTTCTTTTGGGTGCTTTCCCTAATCCTTTATGCAAGTATTTGTCTAAAGAACTGTCAGGACTGACTGAATAAATGGTAACATTGAATCTCAGATGAAAAGTTGTTGTTTTGAACAGGGTCACGGAAGAATGAATTTAGTCTTTTTAAAGATCTAAACCCAACATTGTTTTCTCCAGAGAAACCACAGACATAGCATAGTGATGAGTAACTATTTGAAATATGCCTCGAGGGACATTAGTTTTATGTCATGTTTGGAAAAAAAAAGAGAGCTTCTTTATAGATTAGCCACAATCTTTGCATTGCTAGAAACATACCTTCTAGAAATATCAGGATTGAGAGGGTCCCTTTGAAAATAATGAATGATTTCTGTTCTGTCAAATCAGATGCCAAGCAGAGCTCATTTAAATGAGGACAACAAAGCACTGCTAACTTGTCTTTCATGGCTTCAGGCAACTATCAGTCTCCTGAAACATGGTACCAACTTCCATCATTAGGAAGGAGAAAGAAAACCAAATAAAAACACATCTTTCATATTTGGTAGGTTTAAACATTGTTATCAGTCAACCACTGTAATTATTTTTCATAGAATCATGGAATGGTTTGGATTGGAAGGGACCTTAACGATCATCTAGTTCCAACCCCCCTGCCATGAGCA
>NW_008670737.1:1434-2143 GCF_000695815.1 Acanthisitta chloris | reverse complement strand
GCCCCATACTTCCAGGGATGGGGTATCCACAACTTCTCTGGGTAACTTGTTCCAGTGCCTCACCACCCTCGCAATAAAGAATTTTTTCCTAATATCTAATCTAAACCAACCCTCTTTCAGTTTAAAGCCATTCCCCCTTGACCTATAGCTAAATGCCTTTGTTAAATCCCTCCCCAGCTCTCTTGTAGGCTCCCTTCAGGTACTGGAAAGCTGCAATGAGATCTCCCCAGAGCCATCTCTTCTCCATGCTTAACAGTCCCAATTCTCTCAGCCTGTCTTCATAGGAGATGTGTTCCAGCCCTCTGATCATCTTTGTGCCCCTCTTCCAGACTTGCACCAAGGAGTCTATATCTTGCCTGTGCTGGGGACCCCAGACCTGGATGCAGTACTCCAGATGGGGTCTCACAAGATTGGAATAGAGGGGCAGAATCACCTCCCTCGGTCTGCTGGCCATGCTTCTTTTGATGCAGCCCAGGAAACAATTGGCTTTTTGAGTTGCAAGTGCTCATTGCCAGTTTATGTCCAGACTCTCGTCAACAAGCACCCCCAAGTCCTTCTCAGCAAGGCTGCTCTTGATTTGTTCATTCTCCATCCTATATTGATACTGGGGGTTGCCCTGACCCAGGTGCAGCACCTTGCACTCAGACTTGTTAAATCCAATGAGGTTCCCATGTGCCCATGTCTCAAGCTTGTCCAGGTCCCTCTGGAT
>NW_008670737.1:0-1112 GCF_000695815.1 Acanthisitta chloris | reverse complement strand
CTCACTTTGTGCACCTCCCCTCTCCCAAGGGTTTAGCCACTCCATTGTAGAAGGCCACTAGGTTGGTCAGGCAGGAATTGCCCTTGGTGAAGCTGTGTTGGCTGTCCCAAATCAGCTCCCTGTCTGCCATGGGCCTTAGTATAGCTTCGAGGAGGATCCATCCCATGATCTTCCCAAGCACAGAGGTGAGGCTGACAGGTTGGTAGTTTCCAGGGCCCTCCTTTCTACCTTTTTTAAAGATGGATACAATGTTTCCCCCTTTCCAGTGGGACGGGACTTCACCTGACTGCCATGACTTTTGAATATCATGGAGAGTGACTTGGCAACTACATCAGTCAATTCCCTCGGGACTCTGGGATGCATCTCATCAGGTCCCATGGACTTATGTACATTCAGGTTCCTCAGGTGGTCACTAGCCTGATCTTCATTTACAGCACTTTGCTCCCCCAGTCCTTGTCTTGCAGTCCACCCACTCAAGAGGTACAGGAAGAGAGGTTGCTATTGAAGGCTGAGGCAAAAAAGTTGTGCTTCAGCTGCCTTCTCATCCATAGTTACCAGCTTGATGGCCTTGTTTATCAGCAGGGGTATGCCTTCTTTGACCTTTCTTTTCTGGCTGACATATCTGTAGAAGCTCTTCTTGTTAATTTTTGTGTCCCTTGACAGGTTCAGTTCCATCTCTGCCCTGACCTTCCTCACTCCATCTCTACACAAGTGGACTGCGTCCCTGTACTCTTCTCAGGATACCTGTCCTTGCTTCGATTGCCTGCGCATTTGCTTCTTGCCCTTTAGTTTGGCCAGCAGGTCCTGACTCAGCCATGTGGGTCTCTTGCCTTCTTTGCCTGATTTACTCCTGGGGATCACTGCCAGCTCTGTTCTGCCCTCTTGTCCCTGAGGACAGTTCCCTGGGGGGTTCTACTGGCTATCTCCTTGAAGAGCTGGAAGTTTGTTTGCCTAGATTTCAGGGGCCTGATGTTACTCTTCACCTTATCCATATCTCTCAGGACTGCAAAGTCTTCCTGTATTACAAGGCATCCTAGATGCTACTCATTAGCAACGGACATAGCCTCAAGCTGCACCCTGGGAGATTCAGGTTGGACATCAGAAGGAATTTC
>NW_008670736.1:0-19538 GCF_000695815.1 Acanthisitta chloris | reverse complement strand
CCATTCCCAGCTGAAAGGTTAATGGTCCACATGAGGCCCGAGGGTGCTCTCCCTGCTCAGAGTCTGAATCCAGGGTGGCCCCTCTGTAGCCTGTGCAATGGTGCTGTGCCAGCCCAGAGCCTGGGCACTCCCCATTCCCTCCGGGATGTGCTGTGCCATGGGGAGCACAGCAGCTGCCCAGGTACCTCCAGCAGTCAGTTAGAGGGGGATCAGGTCATCTCTTCTCTTGTAAACCAACAAATTAGCACAACAGCTGTGGACCTGAAGGCCCATCCCATTTTCTGCTTTGCTGATCAGCAAGAGGCCCCAGACTATGGATTTCTTCCCTGGTGAGGAAGACAGAGACTTGCTCCAGGACATGCAGCATTGCCGCAAGTGTTTTCTCCTCTCAGCTGAGTGGAGCAGGAACAGCCTGTTGAACATTCCAACCAAACAGAGCTAGGTCTCAGCGCATTATGTGTGAGCTGAACTTGATGTATTGTGACTCTTGTTGCAGGAAAAAACTACTAAGCTTCTAAGTGAGAGAGTGTGGAAGAGTAACCACAGTGCTGAGGTGGGGTTTAAATAGAGCAGGAAGGAGTCTGGGAGGAGGAAAACAAGCTGAGTGTGTGTGAGGAAAAGGAGTGTTATCCATGCATGATAGAGTATGATGGAAGGGGTGGAAGAAATGACAGCTCAGCATCAGGTTTAGTGAAGAACTATCAGGTGAAATCTGAGGGGAAACTGCAAATTACTAACTCATATCCCACCCCTAAAGTGCTTTGCAAAGCTTAGCTTTGAAGCAGTAGTTGACTGTATCTACTCCATAAAGTAAAGCAGCCTGTTGTTCCTCTCCTGCTGCGATGGCACATGGCTCCTCACTCATGCCCACACACTGTGCTGCACCACGAGGGAGAACATATCCTCAGGCAGCAACTCCCAGGCTCAGGAACACACGCTGTACTGGGAGGGGGCAGTGAAAATCCAGACCTTCCCAGAGGACTGAAGGCTTCAGGGACAACTGGAAAGCCCAAACACAGCCAGACCTCAGCTGCCCCAGCCTGCTCCACAGGCAGGTTGGGTCCAGGAGCTGCTGTTCTCCCTGGCAAAGGCTGAGGGGGTGGAGGTGATGCAGAGTGGTCCAAGTGTTGAGCTGCTGCTGTGGTGCACCCCACAGGGACCTGGATTGTCACTCTGTTTGAGCTCCACTCTGTGTGGCTACCACCCAGGTATATGTTTTGTGAAGAATCACCCAAGAAAAACACCCCAAACAGCCTAGAAGTGGAGGAGGAGCTGGGAGCTAAGCCAAGCATCTCTGAGTGGTTATAGGTGCTCCTGCCCATCCTGGGGGTGTGGGTAGATACGTAATGGGGAAAGGAAGGAATTAGTAGTGCTGAGCTGGGGGAGGATCATGTAGGAGGAGCAGAGGCCTGGAAAAAAAATCACCACTGATAGCCACTGCTATAAAGCCTCCTGGATTATCAGGATCAAAGGGGGACACCGACCTGAGGAAGATGAATTTCTCACTGCTCTGTGAGGAATGAGGGTCATTTTGCAGTGACACTCCGTGGAGTGAGGCTGCCAGTCACCTGATAGAGCTTGTACAAAGGTCTTGAGAAAAACATCAGTCCACAGTGGCTATAAATGAACATCTGAAAGCAAGTTTAAAATAGATGCAACTGATGGGTTCATATAGAGCTGCTGTTCCATGTGGATGGCCAGAGATCTCCTGAGCTTAAACGCAGGAGAGAAAATGATTGAAAACATTCCCCTTCAGAAACTCTTTGTTGGTAAAGCCAAATTCAACAGTTCACAGTGTCAACTCCTTCAGGAGCTCCAGGAGAGGAGGAATCATAGAATCATACAATGGTTTGGGTTGAAAGGGACCTAAGCTCATCTTGTTCCACCCACTGCCATAGGCAGGGACACCTTCCACCAGCCCAGGTTGCTCCAAGCCCCATCCAACCTGGCCTGGAACACTCCCAGGGATGGAGCAACCACAGCTTCTCTGGGCAACCTGTGCAAGTGCCTCAGCACCTTCTGAGTAAAGAATTTCTTCTTAATCTTCTTCTTAATCTAAATCTACCCCCTTTCATTTTAGAGCCATTGCACTTGTCCTGTCACTGCATGATCATGTGAATCTTGTTAGGCTCTCACAACTGTGGTTTACAGGCCCTGTTTTCCCCCTTTACCCCACCAGCAGCACAGCCCTGATGTCAACACACATGAAATCTTTGGAGTCAGAGCCCAGAGAGGGAAAGCCCAAGCTTAGCTGCTGTAAGAGGCAGAGAGCACTGTGGGGTCACATGATGAATCTGCTGTGAGAACCTTTGAGGCACCTGCAAGATGTTGTTCATCTGGAGGGCCTGAGGGGCTGATTTGGAAGATAATATACACCTGTGTTTCTCAGCAAAGCAGTGATGAGGTTGGCACTGCATCCAGAGCTGTAGAGGATTTAGCCTGTATTTGTTTTCTCAGGCCACAGCACTGATTGAGATGTCAGACAGGCTGGTTTGAGGCTGTCTGGTGATCCGTGGCTGTCATTGTGTCCCACGAGATGTCAGACATGCTGGCTGTGGGCTGCCTGGTGGCACATTGTCACTGTTGTCTTCTGATGAAGCTGTTCTGCTTTGCACAGCTGCTTTACCCTTCAGGAGCCACTGGGACTTTGGCACCTCAGATGCATCCAGAGAGCAGGTAAGGAAATGTTCCTGACCACTAAGGGGAATTTATCTGCCAACATAAAACAATGACAATGTTGACAAATTTCCTAGGGATGCAAAAGGAGCTTTTCTGCAACATAAACATTTAGTTCAGAAAATGCCATTAGGAAATTCTGCTGTGTGATCTGTTGGCAACTTCACTGCAGTGACTGTGTCACGCAGAAAACTCTGTGGTAATCCAGTGGGTCACCTCAACATTGAAGAGCCCAGTTTTGAAAGAGAGCAGATTTCTAGAAATTCCATAGCAGTATATTTCCATTTCCAGCACTGAAATCTGCCCAGAAGTGGGATTTGTGCATCTGTCACCAGTGAGTGCCAGTGAGGAAGATATCACCTCATTGCTGTCTTTTTTAGAATACAGTTGCTGCTAGTGCTAATATTATGCACCTAATCCTGATTTTCCTTCCCTCCCCCTTTTGCCACTTACTCTCTTTTTACTTTGTCTTACCCAGAGGCGTCTTAGCCTGCTCACCCCACTCCCCTGCTCTGTAACAGGAGCTCCTCAGCTGCTCCTGTGAGTGACAGAAAGGGCATCCTGAATGTCACCTCCTCAGCCAGCTCTTCCGCTGGTGTTTGCTGGGAACATGAGGAGTCTGATTACTTGCACAGCTCTGATCCTCAGAGAAGAGTTCTTACCCTCAAATGAAAGTTTGCTGCTTTGCCCATCTCCCCACTGCTTTGCCCATCTCCCCACTTGCTGCTTTGCCCATCTCCCCACTGCTGTCTTAGCTGTGCTGTGCCACTCTTGGGTCTCACTCACTGTCGTATTGTTGGAAGCCACTGAGAAAGACATTGTCCTTGTGAGGTAAAATGCATAATCATCAATTGTAAAATCCCTTTTGGCAGATGAAACAGAACATCAGCTTCTCTCCCAATAATCTCTGAAAGGAGGAGCAGGATTAGGAGGTAGGAAGGTTACCAGAACATAGTTGCCTCCAAATGTCAACTCAGTCCTCACTGGTGACCAGAGAAGGCAAAGAGAGTTTCAGGAATGATCTGGATCAACTGAGGATAACCAGAAATCATTGTACCAGGCCCATAAACCACCTGATGTCTGCAGATTTGGACTGTGCAGTTAGGAAGAGTACAGAGAGGACAAAATTGATGGGAGCACTGGAGACACAAGCTGTGATCTTCCACTTTGGGAAAGAACAATGAGGTGGGAAGATGGTTTGCTTGCATAATATGATAAATAGTATGGAACTAGTGAAATGTACAGGAGATGCTAATCACATGATGGTCACAGCAAAATGGCTTTGCCTATGGCAGAGCTCTGCAGGGCAGGGGCACCACTGTGGGAAGGTATACTGGAGCAGTGCTAAATAGCTGCTCCCAGAAACCACAGCCACAGCTTTTCCCCATCTATCCCACCAGCTGCAAGCCTGGAAACTCACGGGTCTTCCTACACATACCTGTTCAATCTCAACCACTTCCCCTTCCCTCTGTGGGAACAGGCTGGTCCCAGTGCTTGGCAAGGAAGTTGCTGAAAAGTCCTTTTCCTCACATGCTGTTTGTCAGATCACAGGGAGCAATGCAAGGGGGAAGCAGCATCAGTGTGTTTACTTAGGAATAACCTAGTCCTCCAGCACCCATCTGTATTTTGTTAAATGAAAGCACAACTGGTGTCTGTTCTGAGTAGAGCTGCTGTACAATCTGTTTCTTTTGTGCCAGTGATGAGGCAGGATGTTCTTCTTCTGCAGATTCTGAGGGAATATATGCTAATTCCTCTGAACAGAAAGAACAGACGCAGCAGATGGACAAAATTGGAATTTCTCAACACCAGGTCACGAGTGGTTGCTATAAATGAGGGAACAAGTCCAAGCACAGCTGCTTGACACCGAGTCTGTCCCTGTGTGACATAATGTTAAGAGACAGTTGATAACACATCAGACGTTGATGTGAATATAAACACTGAACAGATGCATATAAATTCTAAGTCAGGGAATATTGACAGTGGTTTATGAGGATCTGGAGACCACTCACCCAGCAATGAGTGATTTGGTCAAAGCAGAGCAGAGCAGTCACCTGTAGTGACCTACCACACACAGGGCTGACTTCATTTCACCTTAGCTGTAATGTGTGCTCAGAGGAGCATGGCCATGCAGACATTCCTGGTCCCTCCCTCAGTTCCTGGTCAGGGCATGAGGGGCCCTGATCACCTGAGGAGCAGCTGAAGTGACCTGTCCCCAGGCACAGGAGACACTGCTATGTGTGTACACACCTGAGCCTGCTCTCCAGGCCAGGGACCCGCAGCAGGTTTGCTGTGGGCAGTGGCCTGGCTGCATTCAGCAAGGCTCCAGCCTGTCTGGGCTGCTCAGGGGATGTGTTAGCACCTGTTGCCCGAGGGCCCTGGGAGGAGTTGCGTGGAGATGGGAATCTCGAACAGAAAGCCCTGCGTGCTGCCTCACCAGTGCCGAGCTGGGAAGTTGCTGGGATGTTACTGGGCAAGAAGACGTGTAACAAGTTGTTGTGCCTTAGGTTAACCAATTGGTGCACACCTAATGTTTAGAATAAGCCAATCTGCAGGGAATATGCTCAGCAAAAGCACTATAAGGATCTGTGAAAAACAACAATAAACGGACACATTGCTTGCATGGAGCTGCCTCACGTCTCTCCATCGCGGCAGTTTCCTACTGAAGCAGAAGCTGAGCAGCTCTGGGCTCTGTCCAGCTTCCTTTTCCTACTGCAAAACCTCCTGCCATACAGGCACATTCTGGCATTTCCAGTCCATGAGCCTGAGGACTCTGAGCATGCAGGAGAGGGAGGTTCCCACTAGCCAACATGCAGCATCTGCAGCACCTCCCCTTCCCCTCTGCTGCCTGGCTGAAAAATGCCTTCTCTCTCCTTCTGTCTCAGCTAACCATCAGGATGGGGAGGAGGAACACACATCTTAGGCCTGGCAGAAAGGCAGCAGCTGCCTCGTATCTGTCTCAAGAAGGATCTATTTTTGGCATGACTGAATCCTTTCTCCTCCACGGGGAATGTGTGCCCTGCTGACATCACACTGCTGTGCAGGACAGCTTGTATCCAGGGAAGGCTTTTGGTCTGCCTCTTCTCTTTCATCTCTGCTGTGCTTTGCTTCTGGTCCCAGTGAAGTTGGGCCCTGCAGAGATGGAAAAAGGATTGGCAGAACATTAATGGCTGGCAGGAAACATTGTGGGTTGGTTTTGGTTTTTTTCCCCCCCTCTTCCTTTCTTTTGTTTTTTTCTTTTGCATTGAAGCACTTGTACTTTTTTCAACAGTTCTCTTCCTGGACAGTTTTCTCCTTGCTGTGCCTGAATACAGGAAAAATGGCAGAGTTTTCCCTGATGTAACTGTCTGGGATCTACAGAGTTAAACTACAATGAAATCTGGACTATCTCTTTCAAATTAGAGAAGAACCCACTATATCAAGTGTCATATAAATGATAGCTGGGTGAGAGAGATGAGCTTTAGAAATTAAACCAAATCCAAACCAGATGCTCAGTAGCTTAAAATGCTTTCCAGGGATGCTTATGGCAGCTGACTAAAGACTTTTCTTCTCATGAGCTTTATGTCATATGGTACAACATTCAATGCTCCATTATTGACTCAACCTTTTCTGGCAGTTTCTCCTGCCTCCTCTTCCAGCCTCCACAATTAGTCAATTGTCAGGTATCTTCACAGAATATTCAAAGTTGGAAAGGACCCACAAGGACCATCAGTCCATCTCCTGCCCTGCACAGGACACCCCAACAATCTACCATGTGCCTGAGAGCATTAGCCAAACACTCCTGGAGGTCTGTCAGCCTTGGGGCTGTGACCACTGCCCTGGGAGCTGTTCAGTGCCCAAACACCTCTGGAGGAAGAACCTTGTCCTGATAGCCAACCTAATCCTGTTCCAGTACCCAAAAACCTCTGAGGGAAGAGCCTTTTTCTAATATCCAGCCTAAACCTCCCCTGACACAACTTCCCCGCGACAAGAGAGATACAGAGCTACTGCAGAGATTCCATCAAAGGGCCACAAAGATGACTGAGGGACTGGAGCATCTCTCCCATGAGGAAAGGCTAAGAGAGCCAGGACTGATCAGCCTGGAGAAGAGAAGGCTCAGGTGAATCTCATCAATGGATGTAAATACCTGAGGGGAAGGTGCACAGAGGATGGAGCCAGCCCCTTCTCAGTGGTGCCCAGTGACAAGAGACAATGGGCACAAACTGACACACAGGAGGCTCCCTGTGAAAATATGGAAGTACATTTTTCCTGTGAGGGTAACTGAGCTCTGGCACATGTTTCCCAGAGCTGTTGTGAAATCTCCATCCTTGGAGACATTCAAAAGGCATCTGGATTAAAGCCTCTCCTTTGCTGCTTCACAACCCTTTCCTGAATCTTGGACCACTTTCCAAAGATTTCATGTTTCTACCACTGGCCTGTGGGGACCTACTGACTCTAAATTCAATCCCCAAAGCACTGCTGAGTGATTGTCAACATTTGGAGGACACCTCGAACCACCAGTCTCTTCCCATTCAAACCAGACCTTCCCTTGGCTCACAGCCTGCCCAGAGCTGACTCACTCCTGCCACTCATCCACTAGGTGAGTCACCTGGTCATAAGGAGAGATCAGGCTGGTCAGGCAGGACCTGCTTTTCCTAAAACTGTGCTTGCTGGGCCTGATCTCTTGGTTGTGCTGTGTTATCACGCTCAAGTTGATCTGTTCCATTACCTTCCCTGGCACTGAGGTCAGTCCGACAGGTCTGTAGTTCCCTGGCCTTCCAACTCTGCCCAGAGCTGACTCACTCCTGCCACTCATCCACTAGGTGAGTCACCTGGTCATAAGGAGAGATCAGGCTGGTCAGGCAGGACCTGCTTTTCCTAAAACTGTGCTTGCTGGGCCTGATCTCTTGGTTGTGCTGTGTTATCACGCTCAAGTTGATCTGTTCCATTACCTTCCCTGGCACTGAGGTCAGTCCGACAGGTCTGTAGTTCCCTGGATCCTCCTTCCAACTCTTCTTGTGCATGAGCATCACATTGTCCAATCTCCAGTCATCTGGGACCTCCCCAGTGAGCCAGGATGGATGCTAAATGATGGAGAGTGGTTTGATGAGCTCTTCCACCTGCTCTCTCAGCACCTTAGGATGAATCCCATCCAGCCCCATAGATCTATGAGTGTCTAAGTGGCTCAGCATGCCACTAACTACTTCCTCCCGGATTGCAGGAAGTCTATTCAGCTCCCCATCCCTGTCTGCCAGCTCAGGGGGCTGGTTGCCCTGAGGATAACCAGACTTTCTGTTGAAGACTGAGGCGAAGATGGCATTAAGTACCTCAGCCTAAATCTGACAGGAAGTAAAACATCTCACATGACTGGACACTATTCCTAAAACTAATCCAGGCTCTCTCCAGCACTACCAGCAAGTTCCCCTTCCCCCTACTCCGTAGGAGTTGTGGCACCTCCAGTGCTCTGGTAAAGGCATCACCGTGGTGCTTTGGACTCTACAAATGTGTAAGTGTGCAAGATATGCATGCTGAAATGGAAATGTTGGACTGAGGATGTAGCAGGTAGAGAGCACCTGGGACTGCATGCTCAGGTGATGTGTTTGTGCATATGTCCAATTATTTGTATAGGTTTGGCTGACTAGAGGACTTTTCTATCAGCTGTAGGAGGGAAAAAGTACTGTGGAAGGCATTCCTAAGATCAGTGTTATCTTTCCTAGTGTTACAAGCATGAGAACACCTGGGTAAGCCAAGAACTTGCCAGCAAAGCAGGGAGCATCTCTTGCTCACTGGCACTGACCTGCAGATCAGAAGTTTCAGCAGGTATAAGAGCTCACAAGGTTCACAACAACATTTCTTGGAGAACCTCCCACTTCTTTGCAATCTGAAGCGTATGCAAAGAGGCACATGTGCATATGTTTGTGTGTGTGTGCACACTGTCTTCCTGATACCCCCAAAGCTGCCTCACATCTCTGTCAGGAGCATCAGCTGAAAATCCCAGGTAGAACTCAGCCTCTCCCTGCTGCAGTTTGGCTGTTTCTGCTGTGCCTGTCACCCTGCTCAGCTGTTAGACATCTGCACTTCTGCTTTCAGGATTTTATTGACATAAGAGCCAAAAGCATTTAACAATGCTAATTTATCTTTTAACCTCTTGTTTTATCAATTGTACAGCTGAGATAGCTGCACAGACATACCAAGCAATCCATCCTGGGTCGTGCAGTGAGTCGGTGGGAGAGCCAGCAATAGAATCCATAAGTCCTGAATCCAAGTTCTCTAAGTGCTTTGCCTAGTCTAGATTCCCTGCTTAACACCCTTGTGAGATTGTTTATAGGAGATATATTCATATAGCCAGTAAGACATCAAAAATTTCTAATTATATCTAGTCATGTCAAATGACAATTATGCCCTTAGTTCAGTTTGCCAGACAATGCTTTGCCAAAGAAGGTTTGCCAAAAATGTTTTGACCGAAGAAAGAGGAGGCATCTGCAGCATCTGCAGCCCAGAGCCTATAAAACCTCCCCGTGCCACGTCTGCCCTGGCTCCAGAGAAAGCTTCAAGGTAAGTGTGTGGGGTCCTCAGGCTTGCAGGAAGGGGACGGTGCCCTGATGTGCCACAGCATTCCTGCTGCCTCCAGTGCTCATTTCCAGGAGGGAACTCCATGTCTCAGCTCAGGTTTTCAGGCACCTGCAGGTTTTCCCTCTGGATTTCTGTGCAGCAGCAAGTAAGGAGCTGCCATTTCTGTTTTACAGCGCTGACAGCTGCAGCCTGCCAGGCACTCAGCTGGTGTCACCAGAGGTAAGAGCCTCATTTACTCATTCTTGGAGGGCAGAGCAACTTTTGGGTGAGATTTCTGCAAGGCTCACTGGTTCACCCTCTATGCAAACCTGGTGGGATGGTGGGAGAAGGTGGGGGGTGCCCAAGGCTGTGTCTGAAGCCTCTGACCACTGATGAGAGAACAGAAAATCCCCATGGGGACATTGCTCACTTCTGCTTAACTCACCCAACAGAAATCAAGGTGTGCAGTCTTCCCATCTCTGCCATGGCAGCAGAAGAACAGGACTGGATAAGCACAGCAGGAAAAAGTGCAAAATCCTGCATTCTGCCTAGGAATGTATTGATTAATAAGTCATCTGCCCATACAGACCTACTAACCACCTTCACCAGGTGACAGAGCTCTCTTAGATACACATTTCCTTACTCCAGACAAAAAAATACCATTACTACCTAATGAATAAAGAGGGAATAAATTTTACTAATGTATCTAGAGAATATTCAAGTGTAGTTGGCTAAATTTAGGTACCCACCTTTTTAATAAGTCATCTGAGATGAGAACTCATCTGTTCCTAGATTTTTTAAGTAGGTATTTATTTGGGATCTTAATATGGGCTTGGCAATTTCAGTTTCAATGCTTGAATTTTATTTCACCTTTATTTCACCCAAAGTCAGAACTTTGGGGATGAAATTATTTGTCTGTTATAATGAAGGACAAATGCACAACAAATTAAATTGTGCCAGAATACTAAAAGTCACAAAACCTGCCCCTTTTGTTTTTGTTCAGTTGACAACTTCATTAGCAAACTTCATTAAATTCCCACTACCTTTCAGTTACTATTACATTTAATAGGTAAATGTCCCACAAATTCAATGTTTGCCAAGACTGTAGGTCACTTAAACTACAGTTTTTCAGCCGTTTCACTTCAGTGTTCATCCCTCTAACAAAATGTCCTATTTCCATTCCTAAACAGTGATGTCTTAGTGAAACTTGCTCAGCAAATTCACTCTTGTCTTACAGGCACAGTATTCCTAAAGCACCAAACCCACAGTTCTGAAAAGGTCATTGAAAGTTGCTCTTCTGAATGTCTGAAGACTTAGACTATATCCATGAAAACCTCTCATTTTCTAAGTTGACACAAAACTAAGTTTCTAGTTATCTCATGTTCAAATACCCAGAATATGAACTGAAACCAAAGCACAGGATGTATTTTCCCAAGTGTTACAGATAGATGTAACCAGTGCCATATTGTTTCTCCTCATTAGAATCTTCTGCTGACGTCTCCTGCGTGAAGCGCAGCCATGTCGTCGGACGCCGAAGCGGCCATCTTTGGGGAGGCTGCTCCTTACCTCCGAAAATCAGAAAAGGAGAGAATTGAGGCCCAGAACAAACCTTTTGATGCCAAGTCATCTGTCTTCGTGGTTCATCCCAAAGAATCCTTTGTGAAAGGGACAGTCCAGAGCAGGGAAGGAGGGAAAGTCACTGTCAAGACTGAAGGGGGAGAGGTGAGTGAAAACCAAGGCTGAAGGACAACATTTGATTCCCACCGTGCCTAGTTAGCTTACAAACATGGACCTTTTGTTTCCTTGGCAGACCCTGACCGTGAAGGATGATCAAATCTTCTCCATGAACCCTCCCAAGTACGACAAGATCGAGGACATGGCCATGATGACCCACCTCCACGAACCCGCTGTGCTGTACAACCTCAAAGAGCGTTACGCAGCCTGGATGATCTACGTGAGTGCCGGCTGCAGGAACGGCTCGGCCAGGCTCAGGGCAAGCCAACGTGCTGTCTCCCTTCCCCACAGACCTACTCGGGTCTCTTCTGTGTCACTGTCAACCCCTACAAGTGGCTGCCGGTGTACAACCCCGAGGGGGTGTTGGCCTACCGAGGCAAGAAGCGCCAGGAGGCTCCTCCACACATCTTCTCCATCTCTGACAATGCCTATCAGTTCATGCTGACTGGTGAGTGCTTGACCTCCCTCACAACAATCTAACCAAATCCCCCACTGATCTCACTGCAGCATAGACAAGACAACTAAAAACACCACAGAGCTGCATGGCTGTGAACTTGATTGAGTACAGCAACTAATTTCAAGTGAGACTGACCCAGAAACATGCAGGGACTCACTGTAGTGTCCTATTTGCACTTTATCATATGAAATTCTACACACTCCCATTCCAGAAGAAGTACATGACTTTGCTACTTTTTTCCATTCATGGGACAAATGGAATTATTACTCCATATAATCCCCTATTTTGGATAGAGATATGCAGTTTGATTAGATTTCTTGATGAGAATTCTGTGAAGGTCAAGTTGATACACAGCTTGTCTCAGGTCCAGATTCCTCTGACTGCTCAATATATCCAGTTGGTCTTATGGTTAATACTGTTAGGACCAGGAAGGGAATTGGTTAGTCTTGGACTTTCTGAAGAATCCCCAGCCTAGATCTACAGCTTTGTGTCTCATTCACTTAGCATTACCCAGGTCAGCTGCTAACAGCTTTCCTTGTGCCTCTTCCACAGATCGGGAGAACCAGTCCATCCTGATCACGTACGTACAGCCCTGCTCGGGTCCCTGTGGGGCTGCCCAGTGCCAGGGATCCTCCTGCCTCACCACACACTCTCTGCCTCTCTCTGCTTTGACAGTGGAGAATCCGGTGCCGGGAAGACTGTGAACACCAAACGTGTCATCCAGTACTTTGCAACAATTGCAGCCAGTGGGGACAAGAAGAAGGAGGAGCAGCAAACACCAGGCAAAATGAAGGTCGGTTCATAGACACAGGCTGGCACCAGTGCTTTCCTCTGTTCCCGTCAGGATTTGTGGGAAGGATAACCAGCAATAATTGCTATCCTGCAGGGAACGCTTGAGGATCAAATCATCAGCGCCAACCCACTGCTGGAGGCCTTTGGGAATGCCAAGACTGTGAGGAATGACAACTCCTCACGCTTTGTGAGTTTTTGCTTTGGCCAAAATCTCTCTCTCTCATTACAAGACAAGTGATGCCCGAGCAGTTCTCCATGTAAAGGAGCTGTCAAAACAACCCACCCAGGCTGACATGCTGCTGCTTCTCCTTAACAGGGCAAATTCATCAGAATCCACTTTGGTGCCACAGGCAAATTGGCTTCTGCTGACATTGAAACATGTAAGAGACTCTCTGGACTGATCCTCTCCCTTCCCAAATTCCTACCTGCATGTGCCTTCCTGTGCCTAACTCTTCCTTCCTCCCTTGCCAGATCTGCTGGAGAAATCCAGAGTCACTTTCCAGCTCAAGGCGGAAAGAAGCTACCACATCTTCTACCAGATCATGTCCAACAAGAAGCCAGAGCTGATTGGTAGGAGACATCACTGAGCTTTCAGGAAGAAGATCTGTGAGCGACACTTAACTGCATTACAGAGTGGCATTTAACTCATGAACACATTTGTTTTCAGAAATGCTCCTCATCACCACCAACCCATTTGACTTCCCCTTTGTGAGTCAAGGGGAGATCACTGTTCCCAGCATTGATGACAAGGAGGAGCTGATGGCCACAGATGTGAGTAACATGCGAAATAGGTCAATAGGCACAGGTCATACATCACGCAGCATGCAAATATTTCACTTTGCTGACTGTATCACCAGAGTGCCATTGACATCCTGGGCTTCAGTGCTGAGGAGAAAACAGCCATCTACAAGCTGACAGGGGCTGTCATGCACTATGGGAACCTGAAGTTCAAGCAGAAGCAGCGTGAGGAGCAGGCAGAGCCTGATGGCACAGAAGGTATCAGCAAACTCAAAAACTAACCCCCTGTAAGCTACTATGGATGTGGAAGTCAGCAAAAGTTGTTATTTGTTTACTTTAGGATCCTAAGGAAATGAGTAAACCAGGAAAAAAACCTGTCCCTTGTCCTCCAGACATTAAGTTCTCTGATCTCAGGATTTACATATCTATGCTATGAACAGTTAATAGTTTAGACTGGTCTTTATACAATTCTAGCATGTCAGGAGTGATGGATGTTCCTTTAGCCATGCCTTTGTTGGAATATTGGCTTGGAATTTTGAACCAGCACAGTTATTCAGTCCCAACATGATAGGGAACCATGTCCCATTCACCTTCACCTACCTGAAGGGAAGGTGTGAGAGGTGTATTTGATTCCTTTCCTATGTTGGCACAGGACATACAACCCCTCTCTGCAGTTCTGTCAGCAGTGCTACCTCCTGTTAAAGGACAAGGCAGGAGATGGGGAGCACTGTAGGCAACAGGATGAAGCCCAGTGGGTTTTACTGAACATCAGAAACAAAACCTCAGGAAGGGTTGTAGGCCATGGATCTGAAGGAGAACAAAGGTATTGCCTCTGTGTTCTGTTGTCTCTGTGTTGCACCCTAAGTATTGTGTGGGTTTGATCACCCAAATGTAGATCAGGTCCTGATAGTTGTCACTGCAGCTCCTGAGCTGTGCATGAACTGTAAATGTTCAGACTGGCAAACTAGTTTTTGTGCCAGAAGATTTTTGAAAACTTCCCTACTTTCTACATGCCTCAGTGAAGAATTTCAAACATAAATTCTTTAAGAAAAGCTCAATGTGCACAATGACAAGTGTGATATTACCAGGATTCCCTCTATGAGAGGCTGTCCAAAGTTTTCAAAGAACAGAAATCTGAACTCTGTAGCCTTTCAGGAATGCTCCACAACTCAAAAGCTATTGAAAACTAAGTTCTTCCTTTCTTCTCTGTGTTTTCAGTTGCTGACAAGGCAGCCTACCTGATGGGGCTGAACTCAGCTGACATGCTCAAGGCTCTCTGCTACCCTCGAGTCAAAGTGGGGAATGAATATGTGACCAAGGGTCAAACAGCACAGCAGGTAAGAAACGTGCAGTAACCCAGAACTGTGTTTGGAATAAAGACCCTTTGGATTCTCCTCTGCCCTGTATGGAAACTCCAGGCATTAATTTTTTTCCTATAGGTGCACAATTCTGTAGGTGCTTTGGCAAAGGCACTCTATGAGAGGATGTTCCTGTGGATGGTTGTTCGTATCAACCAACAGCTGGATACCAAGCAGCCCAGGCAGTACTTCATTGGTGTGCTGGACATTGCTGGCTTCGAGATCTTTGATGTAAGTAAGAATTGCTAAGAGCTATTAGGAAGTGACAATTGAATGTTATGATCACTCTGAGACAGATTTCTAAAGCAGGTGTAATATCATCACAGATATTAGTCTTTTTTTTTGTCATGAAGTGAAAGATGACCTTTCAAAGGACTTGTCTTATTTCAAGATGTGCAAACTCCTAAGTACAGAATGTTCCAATCGGAAAAGTTCCTTGGTTTAAATAAGCAAGGACAAGACAGTATAAAAATATGTATAGCATTATAATCCTAAACTTGGGTTATCTCTCCCTGTACTTGGTCTCAGTTTATATATTTTATCTTACAATTTCATCAATGAAAATCTAATCCCATGTGGACAATTGATTTGATGCCTTTGTCTTTTCCATTATGTAGCCAAAAAGCAGGCTGAGAAAATGCCAGGGCTGGACAAGGAAGATAACTGCATTCCTTAGTTTTAAAGGATGAGGTTTTGCAATTCTTGCTCAGCTTCAGATATGAGTCTTTCTTGTTTAATTTCCAGTTCAACAGCTTCGAGCAGCTGTGCATCAATTTCACCAATGAGAAACTGCAACAGTTCTTCAACCACCACATGTTCGTGCTGGAGCAGGAGGAGTACAAGAAGGAGGGAATCGAGTGGACGTTCATTGACTTTGGGATGGACCTGGCTGCCTGCATCGAGCTCATTGAGAAGGTATCCCTCCTGTTTCAGTGAGTTACATACATGGAAACTCTATAATTATTTTATAAAGGGATCTTCTGTGTTCATTCCCAAATATTAAGCTTTTCTTGCTCAAAACACCTTGCACATGTAGTTTATTTTTTTCTGTCAAGTGAGATATATGTCTAACACATCTGTGTGTGCTTTGAGTTCCACTGGATAAGAAGGTTGTGCTCTGATTTTATATAGCACATTCTCAACACAAAGTAAGTGAATGTCTAAAAGTCTTTATAATGAATTTCATGTTAAAAAATGGTAAGTATTGCATTCAATTTCACTTTCTAGAAGAAAATGTAATTGAATAATAATATTTTCTGATGTGTATCTCGTTCCGTGCCTCATTACTGTGCTTAGGTGAAGGTCATTATTGCCCTGAAGCTAAATTGCAATCCATCTTCCTTCTGATTTCTCCCAGCCCATGGGCATCTTCTCCATCCTGGAAGAGGAGTGCATGTTCCCCAAGGCAACTGACACCTCTTTCAAGAACAAGCTCTATGACCAGCACCTGGGCAAGTCCAACAACTTCCAGAAGCCCAAACCTGCCAAAGGCAAGGCTGAGGCTCACTTCTCCCTGGTGCACTATGCTGGCACAGTGGACTACAACATCTCTGGGTGGCTGGAGAAGAACAAGGACCCTCTGAATGAAACTGTCATTGGGCTGTACCAGAAGTCATCCCTAAAGACACTGGCCCTACTCTTTGCCAACTATGGTGGAGCAGAAGCAGGTTGGTTCTACGAAACTCCTATTTTTGCTGATGCACAGCTTACAAAAAGGAAATATAAAATGCAAAAGAAAAAACCTAAAATACGTTTTATTTATGTTCAATTTAGCAGAGGCTAGTGGTGCTAGCAAGAAAGGTGCCAAGAAGAAGGTCCTTCCAGATTTTGCTGATGCACAGCTTACAAAAAGGAAATATAAAATGCAAAAGAAAAAACCTAAAATACGTTTTATTTATGTTCAATTTAGCAGAGGCTAGTGGTGCTAGCAAGAAAGGTGCCAAGAAGAAGGGCTCCTCCTTCCAGACTGTCTCAGCTCTGTTCCGGGTATAGTAGAGAATTCACTATTTCTTCCTAAGATAAGGAGTAAACCCCCCAATTAATATGGCTACTGTGGTTACTAGACCATGGCACTAAGTGCCACATCTAGTCTCATCTTAAAAACCTCCAGGGACAGTGAATCCACCACCTCCCTGGGCAGCACATTCCAATGCCTGATGTCCAGTGGAACATGGCTCTCACTTCTAATGAGGGCATTCCACTAGAGGCAGTGAACTGTATTAAAATTATATGTTTAAGAGTACAATATTTCCTACAGATTACTCAGAAGAACTTTCTACATTAAGTTAACAAGAGCAAAGATCTGTGGAAAGGGTGGAAAATTGGTGCAGAGGAGTTCAGTTCAGGGTTCCGCTGGTTTTTGTATGCTATCTCATTATCTCTTTTCACAGGTCTCGGTGCTTACAGCAGACATTGCATTTGCTTAACATAACCCTTTCTTACTGACTCTCCCAGGAGAACTTAAACAAGCTGATGACCAACCTGAGGAGCACTCACCCCCATTTTGTGCGCTGCATCATCCCCAATGAAACCAAAACACCTGGTAAGAGACCCACATAGATACAGAAGGTTTTCAGTGTGGTGCATCTCTTCCCCTCTGTATGACAGAACATGGCATGTGTTTGTGCTCTGCCTTGCTAGGTGCCATGGAGCACGAACTGGTGCTGCACCAGCTGCGCTGTAATGGGGTGCTGGAAGGGATCCGGATCTGCAGGAAAGGATTTCCCAACAGAGTCCTCTATGCTGACTTTAAACAGAGGTCAGACTTCTTCCCCTTACTGGATCACTTTGAGTAACTTGTGAGACTTCATTTTCCCCTCCTGTGCCTAAAGCCTTCCCTAAGTTTACAAGTGCTGTTATGTTATCGACAGTTCTTAGACTCTTTGTTGCCATGTACCAACCAGAGGGTCTGAACAACAAACCTCATCATATTCATAGAATCATTTAGTTTGGAAAAGACCCTTAAGATCATTGAGTTCAAAGCAAGTCCTTCCATTTTCTTCCTCAGATACAAAGTATTAAATGCCAGTGCTATCCCTGAGGGACAGTTCATTGACAGCAAAAAGGCCTGTGAGAAACTTCTTGGATCAATTGATATAGACCACACTCAATACAAATTCGGCCACACTAAGGTACAAGACCTGTTTGTGTCAAGTACTGTGTGTTTTTGGTTTGCAGGGCTTGAGACTGATACTCAGATACTCCAGACAGTATGTGAAGGGATCCAATAGTGTATGCAAAAGAAACCAACCAAATATTGTTTACCCAACACTGGAATAGACTAAAATTCATTGCCATAGGATGATTTAATTAAGTGTTAATTAAGGGGTCCTAATTTAAGACAAAGCTCTAGAATAAAAGAATCCTGTGTTAATAAAAATAAAAGGAAAATGGCTGTAATAATTCCTCAGTTGCAGCAGAAGCTTGGAGTTATAAAAGAGTGTCAACCACTACATACATTCTTTGTGGGTTTGGTCTTTCTCTTAATGTCCCACATTGTCTGCCATGGGGAGCAGAGCACCGGGTTACACCAAACAAACACATACACTACACCCATTTTCACCTTACCTCAGGTGTTCTTCAAAGCTGGCATGGTAGGCCTCTTGGAAGAGATGAGGGATGAGAAGCTGGCACAGCTCATCACCCGCACGCAGGCCAGGTGCAGAGGCTTCCTGAAGAGAGTGGAGTACCAGAAAATGGTGGAGAGGAGGTAACTTTGTCTCAAATTAGGTTCACTGTACTTGGCTTATTGTGTCATTATGCTCTAAATATTGAATGGCAATTTGACTTACCTTTCAGGGAGTGCATCTTCTGCATCCAGTACAACATTCGTGCATTCATGAACGTCAAGCACTGGCCATGGATGAAGCTGTTCTTCAAGATCAAGCCCTTGCTGAAGAGTGCAGAGTCTGAGAAGGAGATGGCCAACATGAAACAAGAGTTTGAGAAAACCAAGGAAGAACTTGCAAAGTCTGAGGCAAAAAGGAAGGAGCTGGAGGAGAAAATGGTGAAAATGGTACAGGAGAAAAATGACCTTCAGCTCCAAGTGCAGGCAGTGAGTACCATGAGTGTGTTTCACCCTAACTCAGCTGTGACTAACAGGCTGATATTTACAACTACATTTGCAAAAGATACATAAAACTACAATTTCATTCAGTTCAACTGTAATTCTTTAAGTGGTGCTCTTAAAAGTATAATTAGGTTCAATATGGACTGCTTGATATTATGGGATAATATTGAATTCTGTATCCTGCACAACTATGAAAATACTCAGGACTTCATGTAGATTGAAGAGGATTTTACTTGCTTCTAGCTTTAAAACTTGACTGTTCAAAACTAACAATGTAAAATCAATGCTATAGTATACATTGTTGGGTGGGAATATGAAACATATTTTTAACTACAAAATTGCTATCCAGGACTCTGAAATCTGGAGGTAAATACCACAATATTTCCTCAAAAAGCATATCCCTAAAAATGACATTTTCCCACCAGGAAGCTGATGCTTTGGCTGATGCTGAGGAAAGGTGTGACCAGCTCATCAAAACCAAGATTCAGCTAGAAGCCAAAGTAAAGGAAGTGACTGAAAGGGCTGAGGATGAGGAGGAAATCAATGCTGAGCTGACAGCCAAGAAGAGGAAACTGGAGGATGAATGTTCAGAGCTGAAGAAAGATATTGATGACCTTGAGCTAACACTGGCCAAGGTTGAGAAGGAAAAACATGCCACCGAAAACAAGGTATGAGGCAGAAGATGTCACTTGTGCTTTGGAGTAAACTGGATTTATTATGAAGTTTTAAGCGCCACTTTTTATCTGCACTTGCTCCTTTCTTCTCAAAGGTGAAAAACCTCACTGAGGAGATGGCAGCTCTGGATGAGACAATTGTGAAACTGACAAAAGAGAAGAAATCCAGACCATTGCCAAGCTGACAAAAGAGAAGAAAGCCCTCCAAGAGGCCCATCAGCAGACCCTGGATGACCTGCAGGCAGAAGAGGACAAAGTCAATACACTGACCAAGGCCAAGACCAAGCTGGAGCAGCAAGTAGATGATGTAAGCACAGAGACATGCAGCAGGAACAGGACAGGTATGGAGTTAGACCTGTCTGGCAGAGTGCTGATGGTCTTGTTGTGTTTAGCTGGAAGGGTCCCTGGAGCAAGAGAAGAAACTGCGCATGGACCTGGAGAGAGCCAAGAGGAAACTGGAAGGAGACCTGAAGCTGGCCCAGGATACTATCATGGATTTGGAAAATGATAAG